>NC_056585.1:5892098-5972098 GCF_018340385.1 Cyprinus carpio
TTACAATAGTCCAGTCTAGAGGTCATGAATGCATGAACTAGCTTTTCTGCATCAGAAACAGGAAACAGGTTTCGTAGCTTGGCAATGTTTCTAAAATGGAAGAATGCTGTTTTTGTCAAATGGTAAATGTGATTTTCGAAAGACAAGTTACTGTCTAATATAACACCCAGATTTTTGACAGTAGAGGAAGTATACGTAAAAACGATCAGTACAACGCTAAGATCACCAATTTCATGACACATCTACCTCATGATATTATCCAGACGTAAGAGGGAATATCAAAGTTCATCCAAAATATTAGCGCTTAATCTAGTGGTTCAGATCCTCCCCTCCTGAGGGGTGCGTGGGTAGGTAACTCTGACAAGTCTCTTTTAGACATAATCTGTATGACCGGCTTGACCTCGAGGTGTGATCTATACCACAGTAGCTACAGAGTAAGACAGATACACATATAGATTTCTTGTATGCAGTACTGGACCCAGTGATCAACATGTAAGCAGTAAGTATTTACGAGACTTGATTTCAACCCTATATTCCTCTATAACACCGTTCTTACTGGGTACGCCACTAGAGAATACTCACTAGACTATGGTTCGAAGCTACATGACAGTTATGGCCGATCCTCTTCACAATCCATGAGCAATAGAACGAGTCTGTCACTCGGCAAATCCGACTTATGCATCATGTCAGTTGTGGTGTGCTACGTAGACGTCATCTAGTGACCTAACTACTAATCATTTGAGCTTATTACTGACCTTAGTGAATTACCTAGTCAGAGCTGACAGTACGATCAAAACTCATTACACTCGTGACATCACTACTGACTCCTAGCTTGATACGAATATACCATGCTTTGGGAGGTAAGTGTCATCTAAAATAAGTTAAATAACTGAGCCTACCTATAGCTAATTAGAACATTGTTTCAGTTGACTTCAAATCTTTCGCTATTATGTCTTTTCTGGTATTAATCTCGTAGTATATATCTCTATTAGACATACACACATAATTCAACTTAATATATTCTTCGCTACACCACCCTCATAGTCGACTTCGGTACAGACAAGCAGTCGTACCTGAATAGATTGTGACAGCTGCTATAGCTAGTCTACATGAGACAGAAGCTATTTAACGCAGTCTCCAGTTAACAACGCCAGCATAAGTACATATTGTGAGAATCTAGGCTTGATCTAGCTAATATGAGAACGTAAGCCAGCTTGTCCCTGGCAAGATGTTGATCAGATAGGATCTCACGTCCACTGCTGTATGTGTGTGTACAGCTGCGCGGAAGCACAAGCTACGCAAAAACATATCACTAGACTGACGCTGAGATCAGAAACAGACACTTCCAATATATCACAATAGTAGTAGACAGAACAGTAATTACTAGCTATAGCAAATGCAGTACCTGCATATACCATGACAATAACCTTGTCACGGGGGTTTACAGCAAAAAGTCTACTGAAGCCTATATCAGTGTGGCCGAGAGTCGTCGACACGTGAGTAATCTGGTACCTGACAGGATATCATCCGTCGGCTTCTACGAAGTCCTATCCGGACGGCGCGACGGCAGGAGTCGTCAGGCTGAGGGCGAGGCTCGAATTGAAGCTTCCTCGTCAACGCATCCTGAAGTCCTGTCCCTGCACCCACAGCACCACCAAACTCCCCACGGACGTGGTGTCCCGTCCAGTACTACCTCGCTGGCTCGTAGAAAGGCAGTGTACTACCAGAATCGATGTGGAGTGTGAGTGTACATCTACTTGTCGCAGGTATGGAGGGCAGGACTTGGATAAAGGGTAGATGTAATCCGAACAGACTGTTCATCTGTACAATAGTCCATACCGTATGGCGATGGCATTCCCATCACTGGTCGGTGAGGCCAGAGTGCACGGGAACGGAAACCTCCTCACAGATGTACAGTGAATATCAGGCAGCCTTAGCTACATTTGGGACAGAAAAGTCATATCAGTAAATTATACTTACTCTTGACAAGGGAAAAACACTGTAATGCCCAATTGACTGATTTTCATTGCAGACTCTGGCATAGACATGAACTAGAATAAAATGTTCTCTTCATTCGAAAAACTTCCAAATAACCAATTGTCTCTCTTGGATGCGACACGAGATCAATACTTCGACCACGAATAGTCATTCATTTTCTGATAAACACCGAATTTAGCGAGCATACCAAGACTGTGAGCTCGATCCAAATTGAAACACATTATCGTATCGACTCCACATCTGAATAGGGTAGTGGCATGGTGACTTTGCTTGTGTCATAACTTACGAGTTCCGAGTCGACATGAAACACTTGATAACTCCCGCCGTGCTTTTGCTGACAACACGAAAGGACTCGCACATGACTAGTAATTAACTACGTACAATGCAATATGTCTCACGTAATGATAAGTAGAAGTGTAATGTATAGTAAATTCTGTGTGCCATTACTAAAACTCTCCTATGTACTCTCGGAGTGCGCCTATTGTAGAACGTAGGAATCAAACGCACAGGAAGATGCTCGCCTACTTTACAGACCGACATCTACCGTATTAATTATTTAGATTACCTTAATGATAAATCCAGTATACTCAATGATCCAGCAATTAGCTGTATCACTCTAATTCGTACCACTTCTGATCTAGTGTGCGCACAGTACACGAAGGACTGAGGGACTCTACTTAGTTGCTGTTGCTCACCTAGTTAGTGAGTACTTATCTGAGTACCTGATAGCATGACAGATACTATGTCGACTATACATACACACATCGAAGCCAACTTCTAGTAGAAAGCTACTGTAATAAAAATCATATGTATACCATGTACAATCCAACACTAAACTCGATGATCCTCGACACTGACCAGCAAAAAGGCACAGATTGCTCACCACTTGCATATTAATGTCGAGTATTAAGATTAAAAACTGAAATAAGTACATTGCATATAGCTACGCATGAGCCAGACAGTAACTAGAATATGAAATATCTAGACTGCGCCATTTACAGTGCTACTGCAGTCGTTTTTCGATATTGATGCATTGTACAGAGAACGTGCGGTCATAGCAAGTCATTTAGAGCAATGTCTAATCTGCATTTATTCGTGTAACTGCGACATCATACATGAACTCACACATCGGTAATGACATAGCTCGGTACTGGTTAGGCATATGTGCTGCGAATCATGAGTAGCACATGGTGCTACAGGTGGTGTTCAACATACCCAATACTGTATTGTGGTATCTCAAGCTCAGATGCTGTCTGGACGGGTGGGCACAGACTCTAAGGACTACTCACGTATGAGTCTGTCAGAAGCCCTGAGGTCTTGAACGTGTGTAGTGCACAATCGGCGATCAGCTGCTCTGTTGGTCAAGCAGGGTGAATGAGCCAGCTGTGGGTCTTGCTTGATGCAGTGTCTGGAGCATCTCTGAATGCGTCCGGTTTGGCACCTGGTCACTTTCATGGCAAGCTTATGTACTAGTCTCTATAGTCCTTAGCTAGCACTGAGGCATTGTCGCATCATACTACATCGACAATGAGTTCCTCTTCATGACTGTCCCTAGGCCACATTGCAACAGCTGCAGCTCCTATCAGCATTAAGAGTGCTGATGTGCTGCATGACAAGACACCACATATACCCTCTTTGGACAGATTGAGTTAAGATGTAGTTGCACCAGAACCGTGACTGAGCAGAGTAATAGCTCGTGGTTGTACCACTGCTTGTTTCCACAGGTCTAGTCACTTGGTAGTACCCCTGCTGATTAAGAGCTATCGACTTGCGATGATCGAGGCGACCATGTAGTACACGAAGGACGTTACAAACATTCTAGACTTGCTGAAGTCCTATCATCCATATGTGAACAGCACTGCACTACGATGTACAGCGGAAAAGCTGAACTGAATGCTACTACCACGGGATACCATGACATGGAGTCTAGACGAGAGAACAGGACTGGTTGACTCTACTACATCCAAAACACTGAACTGAGGCTGCACAGTCGTAGAAGAGACACAACTTGGCCCTACGCAAACAGTGTAACACATGGGGACAGCTCAGAGTCAGGTCAGATGGCACGACGTGGGGAGAGATGCAAGGGAGTTCTCTCAGAGGGCGATAAATCACGTAATAATGCATTACACATCGTGCCTCCCCTTCTGCAAGGGGCCACATGCCTCGTCGGCGTTAGAGGTGTCTGATGCGTCTTGAACAGACGGGGCATCGTGTGGGTAACTGTGTGGTAGGACGCTCAGGAGAATGTAAGAGACACCACAAGGAGGGGCACGGTCAAGCACGCTTGTGCCTCAAGGGAGGTTGGCACATACTGTGATGGGCCTAGCCTAGGGAGTAGCTGCACAGCGACAGGACTCGTTGGAGCAGGCCGTGCCTGAGATGAGGCTGATGACTAAGGGGTCGAGTACCCTGCTGGCAAACACGCCATGATGGCAGGCCACAACTAATGTTGCACCGACGTGTGAGGGGTGCAGCACGATGGAGGCGCAGAATGGTGCCTGACAGACTGCAGCATGTACGGGAACAACCAACTGTGTATCCTGTGAGAGCCCACGGATGGAGGACAGCAGAGCCAATGATTCCATGCGTCGATGGGAGGATCGCAGACGGTGACAATAGGGGAGTCAGGGCTGTGTGGGCGAAGGCGACATAGTGCATGCCGGATGGTGATAGTGTACGTCTACACTGAGGCGCGGATGGCTGAACCGGATTGCGACAAACAAGATCTAAAGTGACGTGACTATTGCATATAGTCCCTGGCTGTTAGTGCGTGCCCATACCAAATCGTGCCACGTGCATTTTAACCATCCAAGTGCACACACAGGCAGCACTAATGGACCTCCCGGCCATGGTCAGCCGACGGGTCCACATTCCAAGGGCGAGTCCCGGGGCTTACAGGCTTGGAGGTGGGGTCAGAGAAATTCCAGACTACCTGGCCGAACTCTGGAGGATGGCAGTCCCCGTGAGCTCACACTGTGCTGAGGTGGCTGAGGTTTTCGCAGAAAGGCCCTTCCAGACACAGCGGATGAGGAGCCAGGATCGTGTGGGTGGTGTTCATTAATTGTGAGCCTTCGACATACTCTGGACCAGAGACCCTCTCCTGGGCGGACGTGGACGGAGCCTTCTCTGTGATAGCCTGAATGAACTGTAAGTCACTTTGGCTAAAAGCGTCTGCTAAATGCATACATTTAAGTCACTTTGGATAAAAGCGTCTGCTAAATGCATAAATTTTCTATGTCTATGGAACCATATGATAGATGGGCTAGAAATGGGAACAGGAACTTGTCTCTGTGCTAGACATGGTGGACAGGAACTTCTCTGGTATAGACGACCACCGGAACATAACTTTCCTTCTTGGGCTAAAGTTGGGGACTGAGCCCTCTCTGGGCTCGACTCATCAGGTACTGGAGCCCTCTCTGGGCTAAACTCGGTAACTTGGAGCCCTCTCTGGGCTAAAACCATCCGGGTACATTGAATCCCGTCTCTTGGTAAACTCGGGGGACTGGAGCCCTTCCTTTGGGCGCCGATGGAAGATTGCAGCCATTGGTTGGTTGTCTTGATTACTTGTACTCATTTTTGATTTGTTTGTCCTCTCTAAAGGAATCTTTTCCAATCACTTTACACTAGGGAACACACTCCCTGTACTTCAACATAGCCACCAGATAACTTTCTGGCCGACATTTGATGCATTCAGATGTTATCAACTGGACAATTTTAGTCAGAGAGCATGTGTTCTCGCTGTATACCAAGCGCTACAGGTGACACAAGCGAGGGAAGCGCAGCGGTGCGCTCGTGTAATGATTAGTCCACTGAAGGCGAGTGATAGCAATGACCCCAAGTTGCAGTTTAATTAACAGTGCTATCCAAATCCAAACAAGATACACAGACTATGACTACAACAACGAGCATACAGACTTGACGTAGGCATGAACAGACTTGGAGCAGATCCAGTGGAGCAGGATCCAGAGCATTGTGGACCGCATGGCAGAGCAGGCCTGAGCGGGGAGCTTCTCATGCGCGAGCAGATATATGGACAGACAACTTGTCTCAGGAACAAACAGAACGGCCAGAGAGTTTTTGAACGGCCTCCGTGGCCGCGTGATGGGACAGACAATAAGTTCATTAACTGCGTGTCACAAGGCCGCGTACAGGACAGGCAGAGAGATTCACTGGATTGGCCTCCTTGCCGTCCATGACAGGGCAGGGCAGAGAGCTCAGGGACAGCCTCCCCCTTGGCCATGGCAGGACAGACAGAGAGTCTGCGTGGATGGCCTATAACTTGGTGGCAGGACAGGCAGAGAGTTTGAATGGTGGGCGCCTACCACCTCGGGAGGCTTCCTGCAAAGTGGAATCCGCACTCTTCCTAACTGGAGATGTTCTGCCAGTGGACGCCACTGCGTCTGGGGCCACTGGATGTGCATTCAGGGCCGGAGAAGCCTCGTGTGGACCGGAAAAGGTCTCTGGAGCGCAGTGGTTGTGCAGCCCACACGCTCAAAATGGCAACTGACATTACTACGAAGTACTGAGGCCACCGGGAACAGATCCTCAGTGACTATGCCCATACTTGACGAGACTTCCAGGCGTGGTGGCATCATCTATGGCCGGGTACTCAGGAGTGGCGTCCATCTTGGCCCGGGGATCAGCTTTGGCGCCAAATCGTTGGCCCACAGAGGGACGCAGGCGTAGCGCCCATGCTTTAGTGAACGGCCCTGGCTCGACAGGCATGTCGTGGCGGGAATCTGGAATGGCTGCCATGTCCGTGACGGGACCCTGTATGCATCAGCTTGACGACCGTGACGAGGCTCCTGGAAGTTCAGCTGAGGCGTGACGATGGCTCGGGAAGTTCAGCTGAGGGCGTGACGAGGTCTCCGGAAGTTCAGCTGAAGGCGTGACGAGGCTCTAGAAGGGGCGCCAGTTTTCCAAAGAGACCTCTTGTGTGGCAGCCATTTTGCGACGGAGTTCTTGATGTGGTGGCCATGTTGCTGAAGAATCTCTTGTGTGAAACTTGGCAATGATGTGAGTCCCAGGCTCTGGCTTGGCAGACGGGATATGTAAACTTTGGCATAGCAGGCATGATGTGAGCAGGCTTTGGGGAAGTGTCATGGTTCTTCCTCCATGATCACCCACAGTGAAAGACGAACCCACTCAACTGCCAAAAGCATAATCAATATACTGTTCTAGTTACCAATTGCAAATCCTTCTTCCCCAGGCACACTGGGAACGAACAGGGTTTCACTTAAAAAACCCACACGAAACATGGTCCTTTAGGGCCACATCAATTAAAGTCCACCTGGTAGCACAGGTCACAAAATTCCTCAACTAAGTCCTCAATGGCCTGAATTGACTTTACGAAGGCATGGAGGATCATGAAACTGCTGGGGTTGCATGGGTTGACTGGTCAGTGTATTCTGTAATGATTAGTCCACTGAAGGCGGTGTAAGCGATGAAACCCAAGTGCAGTTATTACAGTGATATCCAAAATCCAACATCATCCAAACAAGATACACAGACTTGACTGGAACAGACTCAACGAAGCATAACAGACTGACGTGCCCATGAACACAGACTTGAGTGGCATGAAACAGACTTGACGTGGCATGAACAGACTTGACGTGGCATGAACAACGACTTTGAACATTCACCAACAGCAGGTTACAACGTTACATTATGGTTAAATAACACGACAAAGAGACAATGGCGAAAAACATGACTACTTATACAAACAATGACGGTCACATGACAAGAACAATACCAATGGGAACAAGACACATGAAACTAAAGCAACCATGAGACAAACGAGAACTGATAATCACATTGACCAGACAAATAACTCAATGAGAAACATGACACATACACAAAGCAGAACGATAAATGAGGGCAAGGGAAGCATGACACAAACAGCATAAACTCAAACAATAACAAAATAAAAGACATGAACACATGAACATACGACAACCCACCAACAGACATTACAGCTCGTTAAATTCCGACAGCTGCAAATTTAGGAAGCCCCTGCCGTGCATGTCATCTGGCGAAGTTTCCACCCCCTAAGCAGAGAAATCAGACAAACTATGACTCATACTCAACAACGCACCCAAACAAGGACAGTTTTAAACTCCTCTGGCACTCTGCTTCTGCTTATGGAAACACTGGCTGAACGTAACCATCCCAGACAGCGCGAACGTGAACCGGGCTTGCCAGCTGTTCAAAGCAGACCGTGTCACATTGGGGAAAACAAGAGTGGTGGATTATGTATTTTATTATCAATGAAGGCTGGGGTACAGAGGACAGTTTTAAACCTGTTAGCCAAGCACCCCCCATTATGGGACTCATAGGCTGAAAGTGCCCCTAACCTGACGCCTTAAAATTATAAAACAGTTCCTTACTTCATGTGTTACACACATAATTTTGGTGGTCTTTGGAAAAGAAGCGACCCTTTGGGCTGTACTTTTTATCAACCAGAGTTGATAATGCTGAAAATATAAAAAGTTATAGACACTGATTTTTGAAGTGCCTTGAAAATTTTTTCACCACACTGAATTTGTTTTTTTTTTTAATTTATTATGATAAAAAATACATGAAATCAGCCCTGGGAAGCAATCTAGAAAAGTAAATGGGTTGAAAGTCAAATGTCTCTATGAGTTTCTATTTCAAATCTGAAGGAGATGTAAAATACCATGAAAGAAACATGAGATTCCTGCAACCATTTTGCTGAGACTATATCTAGCCCCCCCACCCCCCAAACAAATATAAAATATTATTTCTTTAAACTGTATTGAAGGGTTCTACCAACTAATTTTAGTCATTAAACATACCACTGCATATATATATATATTTTCATTCATTTAAAAAACTAGACAGAAAACTTAGACATCAAATAAGTGAGGTATTTGGCCAGCACTCGAAAAAATACAATAAGAATATTGAGTAAGAAAAATAAAAAAGATTTAACTTTGTATGCCAATTATAGACATCTGAGATTGCAGAAAATGCAGCATTTACAACTGAATACGAATGAAAATACGTGCTGATGGCTGATGGCCAAGGTTATAGAGTGGTAACATCTAAATGCGCCATAAAGTCAATAAATCACACTCTGTCATATAGCCGGGTGTCACCATTGAAGCTGTGATAAACAGTAATAGCGAGCTGATTTGCACTCAAACAGAAAGACTGATGCAGCTACAGGCCCATTCAACATAAAACCCACTTACGCCTATATAAAAATAAAGAAAAATAAAAAAATCAAAGGCACAGGCGATCTCGAAGTTCCGCTCCATAAGATGAACAGGGGGGCGTCAGAGCGCGGCGTCACGAAGCGGCATCGATTTGTGAGAGCGGCCAGAATTCCAATTAAACACTCTCCAACCTATCTTTCACTCCATTTATTTATTTATTTATGGTGGATTGTCTCATTTGTTTTGGACACTGTCTTCTACAAAACCATGCTGTTTTTTACTACTTTCCAAGGACGCAGTTTTCTGATGTGGGGAGTTTTTAAAAGTCACTAACGGACACAAACAATTCTGTCCCTGAAGAACTGAAACGTAAACAAGGATATCATCCATATTACAACGTTTCTTTGCTTCATTGGACTAAACGTGCTCCAGGAGTTTCGTTCAGTGGACCCTTACCTTTCTAACTACACTGGGATTTACAGCTGTGGATGTGTTTATGACGTCGGTTATTACGATGAATCTGTTATGTACTCTCTTGCTTTTCATCTTTCATGTTTGTGATGTGTACGGCTTACACAATTTTAGCAAAATACAGTCTTTATAAGCTTGGCCATTGAAAAACAGCAATCTGTCATTCGATGCTTGAGGCTTAGATTCTTTATATGGATATATAGTTGTCGATTAAATTTGACCCATTTCATTATCTTTCGTAAATATTGACATGTGCAACACAGGCCGAGTTAAGGACGCCGGCATCTGGGTGCAGGCTATATCAGGGTAAAGAGATTTGCTGCCCAACTTTCTCATAACTGTAAGCCTTTTTATTCACCGTGGGAGTTTTCACATTCATTTATCTGGTGATGTGTACATTCCTCTTGACCGCGTGGGACGCCGTGCTAGAACTGTTGCTGATCAGGTCACACACAGAACAACATTATCCGGACATCTTCATTATCTTCTTTGGTGATTTTATACATGCTAATCTCACCCGGGAACGGCCTAATAGAGACAGAACATCGAATGCCCACCAGAGGATAGCATTTACTTACATTACATTGTAATCATTTAGCAGACGCTTTTATGCCAAAGCGGACTGTACATGAAGACAGTAGAAACAACAGATCCAAGATAACCACAACGGTATACATGCTATTACAAGTCGCAGTTTAGTTGAGTACAGACCGACGTGCCAGGGTTTTTTTTTTTTTTTTTTAAATGAATATGGATAGACAAAGAAAAAGAACTAGGTAAGTACTAGTATAGAGTTTGGGTTAGTGCAGGCGAAAAGATGAGTCTTTAGATGTTTTTGAAAATGAATTAAAGACTCGCTGGGCGCATCCAGGAAAAGTCGGTGAGAGTGATTTTGAACATCCTCTTGGGATTGCACCAACAGGCGGCGTTTCACTTGCAGAGCGGCGCCTTCTGGAGGCGTCATAAGATTGAACTAATGAGCTTAGTATGTTGGAGCCGTGCAGTGGTCGTCCGTTGTAGGCGCATCAGACCTGAATTTCATGCGAGTGGCTACTGGTAGCCATGTAACCTGATGAAGGAGAGGAGGGAGAACATGAGCTGTTTTTTGGGATCATTAAAGGACAAACCCTCACTGCTGCATTCTGGATGCAGTTGTAGAGGCTTGATAGTACGAATCAGGAAGGCCCGCCAGTGAGAGCATACATTAGTGCCAGTTCCTGGACGAGACAAGAGGCGTGGAACAAGAAGTTTGGTGGGCTGTGCTCTGGACAGGAATGGTGTCTAATATGCCTCATGTGTGTGTTAAAGCAAATCTGCAGAACCAATGTCGTGGTAAGCAATATGGTCGGTTGAAGCTTTACTATTAATCCCTCACAACTCCTAGGTTTCGTCTGGGCTGTCCTGGAAGAAAGTTATGGTGTTGACGACCCAGCTGTAAAGGAGAAGTTGTGATATGAAAAACGATGGGTTAGGGGAAAACCACCAGCAGGTCAGTTCCTGTAAGTAAAGGTTAAGCTGAAGGTGTGATGGTCCGAGGCATCCAGCGAGGAAAGGTCACTAAGGACAAGGCTGGAAATGTTTAGCAACTACCGGTCGGGTAGTCATCTGGTTGGAAATAAGAAATAGAGGTTGAGTGTCCATTAGCATAGCAGTGATAGGGAAAAGGACATGCTTTCTGAATGACAGATCTAATTGACGTTCATGTAGATGGAGAAAGAGAGAAGTGGTCAAAAGTACTGAGCCCTTGAGGGAAAGCCAGTAGCAAAGTTGTTGTGACTTAGAGACTTCACCCCTCCAAGAGACCATGGAAGGATCTATCAGAAAGGTAGGAGTTAAGCCACTGGAGGCAGTTCCAGAGATGCCCATCTTTCTGAGAGGTGGATAGGAGAAATCTGGTGATTTAACGGTGTCAAAAAGCAGCAGACAGGTCCAGCAAAATGAGTACTGAGGTGTTTGGTGTTTGAAGATGCTCTTGCCAGTCGAGCAGGGCTTTCAGTAACCAGCAGAGCAAGGGACAGTCTCAGTTAAGTGGCCACTGTTTGAAGCCAGATTGGTTGCTGTCCAGGAGGTTGTTCTGTACAAGAAAACATAGAGAGCTGGTTGAAAAAACAGCTCATTCAATTGTCTTTGCAATGAATGGAAGAAGGGATACCGGTCTGTAGTTTTCTAGAAGTGCTGGATTTAGAGAATGGTTTCTTCAGCAGTGGGCTTACCAGAGCCTGCTTTTAATGCTGAGGGAAATGTTCCAGAGTGAAGAGAGGAGTTGATAAATGTGAGTAAAGTGAAGGTTATAATTGAAGAAGAAATCGCTTGAAGGAGGTGAGTGGGGATCGGATTGAAGAAGAAATCGCTTGAAGGAGGTGAGTGGGGATCGGATTATTCATAGGAGAGCATTTTATTACCATTAATGATTAATGTTTAATAACATTTAGTCAGTTGTGAAGTTATGCTCAGTCTGCGGTGTGGAGAATTGGTCGCTGATGGTTCTTGTCTTATTTGTGAAAGAAAACTGCAACGGTCATCAGCTGTAAGAGTCGATGAAGGAGGAGGAGGAGGCGGATTAGAAGAGAAGAGAAGGGTTTGAAGAGTGTCCGAGCGTCACAACAGTTGTCAATTTTGTTGTGGTAGTATGATGTTTTAGCAGTGAAGCCATTTGCAGAGAAGGAAGAGAGGAGCAGAGGGACTTCTTTTTTTTTTTTCTGAGATACACCACTGGAGGTCGGCGGTAGAGTTTCTTGATTTATGCCATTTCCTCTCTGCAGCCCTGAGTTTAGAGCGATGTTCACGGAGAACATCGGACAGCCAGTGGGGGCAGAATGGGGTGGAGCGTGCTGGTCTAGACGATAGTGGGCAAAAGTTGTGCCAAGCAAGAGGTTAGAGTGGAGCAAAAGTGTCCGTAGCACTGTTCGTGTCCAGAGCTGAAAAAACTGTGAGAGTGAAGGAAGTGAGGATGAAACCACAGAGGATAGGCGAGATGGAGAGAGTGAGCGTTAGGTTCTGTCGAAAGGTGACCTGCGTTGGAGCGTGTGCCACTTCAGGAGTAAGTGCTAGGTTAGCAGTAATGAGGAAGTGGTCAGAGGTGTGCAGTGGAGCAACTAAAGAGTTGTCCACTGAGCAACAGCGTGTAGATGAGGTCCAGTTGGTTGCTGATTTGTGAGTCGCTGTAGTAGACAATCCGCTTGAGATCAAATGAGGCGAGCAGAGTGTTGAAGGTCAGCAGCCTGGGGTTTATCTAGGTGGATGTTGAAGTCACCAAGCAGTGACCAGAGGAAGTACCATCTTCAGGATACTTTTGATAGCAGAACGTCCAACTCCTCAAAGAAGTTTCCCAATTGACCTGGGGGACGATAAATGACCACAAAGTGGACTTTAACAGGTGGGTTACAGTAACAGCATGTGCTTCAAATGAACCGTTACCTGTAGGTGGTGGTTGAAGATCAAATTTCCAATCTTTGATACAGGAGACCAGTACCTCCACCCTCCCGTCGTACGAGGGGTCTTGTGGGGAATAAGTGAAATGAGTTGAGAGGCTTGCGGGAGTGGCAGTGTCTGCGGGAGTCTGTTTCAGGGCATGAGGTTGAGACCAGAGACCAACTGAGTCCAGAGACACCGGATAGAGAGCGTAGTAGTAGAGGTCAGAGGGACAGGCCTTAGATTTGTCGGGCAGGCCTTCCTTCGACATACATAGCGTGCTCTCCGATGAGTGTTCGTAGTAATAGTAGAGATCTGAAAGCACATAGTGATCAAGTGCCCGGTCGGTGTCCTTGCTTCGGTGGAGTCGCGCAGGTAGGTATCGTCTTTACACTAGTCGGTCTTTACAACTAACAAGAGGTCAGGGCTGCCGAGTCGTGGTGACACTTCATTGCATGATTACGATCTGGAGGCCTCCCCTATTCACGAAACTACAGTCCCTCGAGGGCTGCCGCGACACAATGCCGTCGCAGTGAGACTTACCAATAGACTACTGCGGCCTTATCTTGCTAAACTGTTCTTCTGACAACTTACAAAAACAGACTGAAGTGTTACTGGCTATTGTCACGCCTCCCCTATTTAGCAGACCGAAACTGTCCAGTCCCGTGATAGGCAAAACACAAAACCAAACGCCACTTCCCACGTATTATCAGGGTAGACACATCAGTAATTAAAGCAAAGTTTTCCTAGCAACGACGATTACATCAGTAAGTCTAATGACAAAATGAGGCAAAACACGTACAGAACTGCCTGTCCTTATCTGTCGCTCAACTGTTTTCTTCTGACAAGCGCTTACAAAACAGCTCTTTAAGTAGTTGCTTACTGGCTATGGTCACGCAATCCCCTATTTAGCAGATACCGCGACACTGTCCGTCCCGCGATAGGCAAAACGCCAAAACCAAACGCCACTTCACACGTATGTACCAGGGTAGCGACACACAGCACTTAAAGCCAAGTTTTTCCTAGCAACGACGATCACGCCGTTAGTCTAATGACCCAAACACGAGGCAAAACACTTACAAACTGCTGCTGTCCTTATCGCTCTCTGTTTCGCTCGCCACTGTTTCTTCTGACCCAATTACCAATAAACAGCTCTTTGAGTAGTGCTTACTGGCTTTGGTCACGCCTCCCCTATTTAGCAGACCGAAACTGTCCAGTCCCGCGACAGGCAAACGCAAAACCCAAACGCCACTTCCCCGGTATTTACCAGGGTAAGACACACAGTAATTAAAGCAAGGTTGTTCCTAGCAACGACGATCACGCAGTAGTAGTCTAATGACAAAACGGGCAAAACACTAACAAACTGCTGCAGAAACTCAAATCTGCTAAGCCTGTAGTAACAACTGTAAAGAGATGAACTGCTGAAGCAGAGCAAGATTTACAGGCCTGCTCTGACTGATTTCTGATTGGAGTGTTTTTGAGGCTGCAGCTACTGATCTGGATGAGCTTACGGGACACCATGTCATGCCTCCATCAGTTATGTGTGTTCCAACTCAGGACTTATTTAACTTTTAACAACGACAAACCTTGGTTCACTGAAACAACTCAAACAAGCTTCGCCAGGCCAAAAAGAGGACGCCTACAGGATTGGGGACAAAGGACTTGTCCAAAACAGGCCAAATACACACTGAATAGGGAGATAAGAGTGGCAAAGTTAAACTACTCTGAAATCTCACAAAAAAAAAAAAAACAGCTTTCAAGTAATGACTCCTACCTCAGTGTGGAATGGCCTGAAAAGCCATCACCAGCAAAAAAAGACCCCATGCCCCAGCACTGAGGCCAATCAACAACTGGCTGAAGACCTAAACGAGGTTTACTGCACGTTTGAAAAGCCAAAAGCTTGGTCTGGACACCCCACACCCGCTCTGACCGTCTCACAGCCATCAACAACACCCTCACCCTCCCCTCCCCTATTGTTTCTCAGCCTGTACTCATAGATCTGTGAAAAGGATGTATGCAAAGTCTTCAGGAGCACTGGTGTATCTACAGCCTGCCTCAAAGCCTGTGCTGTCCAGCACTATCATCCATCTTCACATTGATCTTCAACAGATCCCTGGGAACTGTGTGAAGTCCCCTCCTGCTTTAAACGCTCCCCATCATCCCTTTACCAAAAAAACAAAACAAAAATCACAGCACTTAATGACTACCAGACCTGTTGCTTTATAATCTGTGGTCATGAAGTCATTTGAGAGACTGGTCTTGGCCTACTTGAAGGACATTACTGGACCCTTGCTGGACCCCCTGCAGTTTGCTTACGAGCAAAACAGGCCTGTGGATGATGCAGTCAATATGGGATGCACTACATCCTCCAACATCTGGCCAAACCAGGGACTTATTCAAGGATCTTGTTTGTGAACTTCAGCTCCGCTCTCAACACCATCATTCCGGACACCCTTCAGAATAAATTAACTCAGGTCACCATGCCTCTGATCCCTCTGTCAAGTTCCTGAAGTTTGCAGACGACACCACAGTCATCAGCCTCATCCAGGACGGAGACGAGTCTGCTTACAGACAAGAGGTTGAGCAGGCTGGCTGTCGGGGGCAGTCACAACAAACCTTGAGCTGACCACGCTCAAAACTGTGGAGATGATCGTGGACTTTCAGGAGAAACTCCCCTGCTCTCCCCCACTCACCATCATGGACAGCACTGTGGCTGCAGTGGAGTCATTCAGGTTCCTTGGCACAACCATCTCTCAGGACCTGAAGTGGGACATTCACATTGACTCCATTGTGTAAAAAGGCCCAGCAGAGGTTGTACTTCCTTCGTCAGCTTAAAAAGTTCAACCTACCACAGGCACAGATGACACAGTTTTACTCGGCTATTATTGAGTCGGTTCTGTGCTCTTCTATAGCTGTCTGGTTGGGGTCAGTCAGCAAATCAGATTTAAGAGGACTGCAATGGACTGTTAGGACAGCAGAAAGGATCATTGGTGTGCACCTGCCCAGTCTTCAGGACTTGTACAACTCCAGAGTGAAGAAACCGGCAGGTAACATCATCAAAGACCCCTCTCACCCCGGACACAACCTGTTTGCACTTCTTCCCTCAGGCAGACGCTACAGATCTCTGTGCACTAGAACATCTAGGCATAAAAACAGTTTTTCCCCATGCCATCTCCAGCTTAAATAGCTAACATATGAATCATTACCTGTGTTCTGTAATTCATTTCCATAATTCATTCTACATATTTAATTATTGCCTTTCTCAAGTATTATGTAAATACATATGCATATCTCTTTATTTATACACTTCTATATAGAGTAAAATGCACAAATCTGTACATAAATCAATCTACTGTTCCAGATTCATACACATTTATTGCTAAGTCTTACTATTTTTTTTTTCTGTTCTCATGGCAGATGTGTATGTATGCATGTACTGTATGTTTGTATGTATGTATGTACTAGGAGCAAAATAAATCCTTGTGTCTTTGCGCACAGCTGGAGAATAAAGCTAATTCTGATTCTGATTCTGATTTATATTAATTAATTAAATAATTAATACGGAGATCGGCTGTAAATAGCGATCTCTACTTGTTTGATTTAGTTTTGGTTCATAATCTGAATGCAATCTTTCCATTACTTAATTTTCAATTGCTTTAGAATTTATTATCTGAGTGGTCTAGCAGGCGGGTATTTAAACGTAGATGGCCAGTTCCAATCCCTGATATACAGTGTTAGTCTTTTTGTAACTTGGGTAACTTGTTGACCTAAACTGTTCAGAAAAAAATGATGAAAGTTATGTGTGTGAGGATGTAAATTTTGAATGAAGAGAACATTTTTCTAGCTCTGCTTGCATCACTACAGGCCAAAAGTTTTTTTTTAAAGCTCCCACCCCCAATTATAGATGCTAATATGAAAGTGAAGTGAGGCCAAGTATGATGACGCCATACTAGGAATTTGTGCTCTGCATTTAAACCCATCCAAGAGCACACAGTTGTGAACACACACACACACACACTGTAAACATAGCTGGGGATCAGTTGGGAGTTTGGTGTGCACACGACTATGTGTGGGTGGAAGAGAGTGCAGGTTATTTCACTCACTCCCCCACCTTACAATCCCTGCCGGACCACTGAGACTCAAAACCCTAACCTTCGTGTTATAAGTCAGACTTGTCTCTAACCATTAGGGCATCGATGACTGCCCGTGGCGTAATAATGCATTACTGTTGCTATTTATTTTGTTCTCTACACAGAATACAGTGCTGGTGTAATCCTCTCACTGCTCAGTCCTGTGAATGTTTGACTTCAGCTTTACAATCCTCAAACTCTGTCCTGAGGGAGCTGGAACCCTCAGTAACAATGACCTGCGGGAAAAAATTTTCAGGGGACTGTTAAGCTTCTTTCTCATGGACATGAAGCGTCCAACACTGTCAGCTGGATATACGGAGGTTTTAGTTAAGATTATTAGTGGTGTTATTTTGCCAAGAGTTAAAGAAACTGGCACTGCTAAAGATTTATTTCTGCAGGCAATTAACATAAGTTACTTTTTCAGACTGTCAACAGGTAATCTCACTGGTCCGGTTTTGAGAGTTTGTTCTTCCAGCTCTGCAGTTCTTACAAACTCCTGTCTGAGGAAGAGCTGGACCTGAGTAACAATGACCTGCAGGATTCTGGAGTGAAGCGTCGTTCTCATGGACTGAAGAGTCCCAACGGTCAGCTGGAGATACTGCGGTAAACGGTTTTAAATTAATGAAACAATTGCTAAAATCAAGCATGCAGACTTAACCCCATTAAGTGATGTACGTGGTAAGTACACTTGGGTTCAAGGCAAATTCCAAGCTCTCCAGAACCCAACCTCCGAGAGCACGTCAAATATGGGATAACGTTTCCTCGGTCTGATTATATGTAAGAATGGGTGAACATTTTATTTAGTTTTCGTAAGTTTTATAAATTACATAATAATGGACCATGGAATGTGACATTTGTTCTCAATGGAATGCCATAACAAGAGAGAAAACAAGATGTGGAAGGAATGTGATTTATTTTTTATTTTTTGTCATATTTATACATACGGATGGACCGTGGTGAACCTGCATAACTGTATGTTGCTAAAAAGAACATTATTTCTTTGTGTAGTGAGGTGTAATGAAAGGGGTTTAATGCGGTCTAAAGTTTGCAAAAACACATTATTTCCAAAATACTGTAGTATTGTTTCTCCTCTATGCCCCGCCTTTCTGAAACGCGTAAATTTTTACAAAGCTCATTGTTCGGAAAATCGAGGTGTGCTCTGATTGGCCAGCTATCCAGTGGCATTATGATTGGCCGCATCTCTCAAGCATGTGACAGGAAACGTTATGCCCATTACTCCTATAACTGTGGTGCCCTGGTGTCCGCGTGAGCGCCGAGGGACAAAACAATTAAAACCCATCTATAAATGAGGCATTTGTTGCAATCCAGTGGGGACATTAATTAAAATATTATAATGACAATTACCAGTTGGTTTCTCAATTCCAGTCCTCGCGCCCCCATCTACGCATATTTTGCATGTCTCTTTGTCAACACACCTGATTCAGAAAATCAGCTTGTTAGAAGGAGCTCTGTGCATGAACTGTGTTCCGATTGACCATGGGTCCCTACACATTGTTCATTGCTCCCTACTCCATGAGGCAGGGGAAATCTGTATGAGTTTTTATTTCATGTTCTTGAACATTCATTCACAGATTTCATTTAGGTAAACAGTCCTCCATAAAATGTGCGGCACACATCTTATTATTGGATATACTATTGGGAATATTTGGGTTTAACTGTTCTGAAACAGTGTTGTCAATACAACTTAACCACGTGATTTCTAGTTGTGTCCTCTTTTCGAAAGACCAATCAAAGTAGTTTCGCTTTCACAAGGAAACACACAGTGTCTCCAAAACATGGCTAGCAGCAGCGGCGGCAGCAACAATGAGAATAAAAGTCACGCCTTCTTTCTTTGCATGAACATTTGGGAGGTGTTATGCAAATCTTCCCACATCGTGACGCAGACAAGTGGGGGCATGTTAGAATGAGGGCCATTTTAGGATGACTTTTAACTTCTAAAGAATATCTCTTGGAATTGAGACTTTAGTCTTTGCAACTTTACAGACTCTTCTTTATACACCAAGAGCTTGTAACACTCCAAAGAGAAAGGAAACATTGAAATCACATTATATGAACCCTTTAAAAAACAATTACTAAACAAGCTATAAAATGATTTTATTTTATGCATCCAAAATTAACGCCACACATCAAATGGTGATTAAATGAATTGGTGTTGCATTTCAGTTGGCTGTGCAAATTTTGTATGAAATCTAACTGTTTGGGACAGTGGGGGTGTTGATGCTAATCCACCAAGGGACTCGGTTAAAAGTGTGACAGGAGACAGAGAACAGTATTACTTTCCTTTTATCTGAATGCTTCAATGTTCGCACAGATGATAACATCAGTCATTGATCCACTTCATCAAATAATGATACATCTTATGACTACAGACTGTCAAAGGTAATCCTCAGACATTAATTGTGGCTTACAGATGCGGAATGGGGCTACAGACAGTAGTGGCATGGATGGGCAAAGTGCCAGATTGACATGTGATACAGATGTAGCATGTGGTTTTATCTAAATGAAAATAGACCAAAATATACGTCAGCTTACTTGCCTAGACATGCATCACGAATGAATAACTCTTGTAGCCGACATTATACAGAGACTAGTGTGGCAAACATACGCATGTAAATCAACACGGATATCGGATATTACGGCATCATAAACAGCGAAAAATTCTACTAAACAAACGAGTGTTCAGTACAACAACAACACAACAACAACAACATAAACATCTGTCTCTTATAATCATAAGAAAAATCAACTTTACATTCAATGACACCACATTACATCTTGAGATGGTAGAGCGAGTGAAACAAAACATAACACTGGAAAGAAGGTAAGAACTAAACTCAACCAGCGTCATACAGTCACAATAAGAATCCTTTTGCAAATGTGAACACAGAAAGAAGAGAGAGTGGCCCTTTACTGTGGCCAGGCCTAAGGCACACCTGTGGCAATAATCATGCTGTCTCAGCATCTTGATGTGCCACACCTGTGAGGTGGATGGATTATCTCGGCAAAGGAGATGTGGCTCACTAACACAGATTTAGACAGATCTGTGAACAATATTTGAGAGAAATAGACGCTTTTGTGTACATAGAAAAAGTCTTAGAGCTTTGAGTTCAGTTCATGAAAAATGGGGGCAAAACACAAGTGTTGCATTTATAATTTTTGTTCAGTGTAATATAAAACAATAGCCTAAATAAAAGTAATGAGTGTACACTGTAACATGAATGCTACAATTCTAAAATGTTTAGACCATGTTTTATTATACTTTGTTCACAAATAGATTTTTGTAATGTGCTAAACAATAATATTAGTTTCCCAGATATAAAATGTCCTTTTACGATATAACTGTCATGCTAAATGACGAGGAGTCAATGCAGAACAAAAATCTAATCTGGACAAAAATCAGCAGAGCAGAGGGGAAGCAGGAGAAAGCCAAGTCAGAAGTAATTGGTGCAGATGGCAACAGACTCTTTGCAGGGCAGGGACCCGCAATGGGCAACCAGTCCTCCAGAGAAAAATCCAGCAGGAAGAAAACCCCAACCAGGCAATCCAAACTGAGGATGAGAAACATGACAAGAGACAAAAACACGGCTAGGAAATACCATCTGAGAATGCACACACAAACACATAGAATGAGTTGATGAACCAGCGAACAGTGACAGTACCCCTCCTCCAAACTCCTGCTGCTTCCAGGAGAACTTACCTGTTGATTGTAATAATCAATAAGAGAGTGATCCAGAATGTCCCTGGCAGGAACCCAACTTCTCTCCTCTGGACTGTAACCTTACCAGTCCACCAGATACTGAAATCCGCATCTCCTCTGTCTCGAGTCCAGAATACATTTAACCGAATAAATAGTTTCCGCGTTCCCCATCTACGAGATGCGGCGGGGGATTGGGGCAGGTGGATTAATAGTGGAGTGAAAAAAAGGTTTCAATTTGGAGACATGAAAAACGGGATGAATTCTCCTGTATGCAGAAAGGAGAGTTTGAGACGAACCGCCTCTAGGCTAAGGATCCGTGTTACAGTGAACGGTAATAGGACAGTGAAGTGAAATTTAGGAGTTCTTGGAAGAAAAGCCACACTTTTTTGAACAACAATGTAGATGGGAGGTTTTGACCGGTGGCGGTCGGCCTGCGCCTTAGTCACGCACCCCCAAGTGAAGGAGAGTCCGCTGAGCTCTCCTCCCAATTTTGACAGCACCTCTGGATGAAAGCCTGAGCAGAGGGGACCACGACTATTCGGATTCCAGACACTGGGATGGATGGCTGGTATCCTAAACTACACTTAAACGGACAGAGGCCAGTGGATGATACTGGTACGAGTTATGCGCATACTCAAACCATAAGAGTTGCTGGCTACAGGAGGAGGGATGAACTCAGACAAACACGTGGGGTCCCCTCTCAGAGACTCACATCCATTGGGACCGGCCAAATGAATGTGAAAACACGTAATCAATGACAGTAACCGACCGTCTCCTTGGCAGAGGGTGAATTTAGGGTCAAAAGTGAATAAAATGAGCCACCCCGCCTTGACCAGATCATAATACAAAAAACCGGTCCAGCACTGCAACAGTCGATAAACAACCATGTTGCCTGAGACAGAGGCAGTAACGACCTTCAATCGTAATGAGATATGGGACCAGCGGTCTCAAAGGGACAGACAAGGCGGTTGAAGTAACCCTCCTGGAGATCGAGGTTCTTGGAGCAGTCAATGAGGCGACACCGACGCCACTAGCTTCCAAAACTGCCAAAAATCCATGAACCTCTGGGTCATGAGCCCTGGGATTGCCACATTTTGTGCTGCCATAAGAATCGCGCTGCTCCACTTGACCGATAATAATATGTGAGCAGCATTTTTAAATGATTGTGTTTTTGAGAAAAAAAATGTTACATGGTACATGTTGAAATCATTAACCATAAAACACCGCTAGGACTTGGCAGCGTTCAAGGAAGCCTAAAATTTTTTTTTCTACAATTGGAACAATGACGTCCCATTCGAATAACGTCGGACGTCGTAGTTCCTCTGTTACAATCTTGCTAAGCGACTCGGTGGTACAATTAAAGGAGTTCAGAGGTAGCTCTATTTTACTTAAAAAAAATTTACCCCTTGTAAAGCTAGTACCGGACTTTTCAATTCGATGGCTCTCCCATGTGAGTGTTGAGAAACTAAACAACTCTCTCATTGAATGATGCATTATTATTAAGATTGGCGCAGGAATATTTATTTTCTAGAATGAATTCAAAACCGAGAGACAAGGCATATAGATGTTTTTTGTTTTTGATGTTCTTAGAACCTGGACGATAAGAGAAACTTATTTGCGAAAAAAAAAAGTTACAAAAAAAAAAACGTTCCCCCGAGCCTGCCTGGAGTTGGCAGATCTTGATGTATTCAAGGCTTTCTTTGTGAACAGTCTTCGTCAAAAGAAGATAAAGGGAACCCCCGTTACATATGGAACCCTCGAACCGATGCCCAACACACGCCAAGATACCCCCCACGCCACACCCGTTGAGTATTCACTCTTCCCAAATTTCTAACTTGACTGCCAGCAGCACTCGTGTTACCAGTGCAAATATCATTAATCGGGAGCAGTATTCTTGGAAGCCAAAATGGGAGAGTTGGAGGCCCAAAAGGCACTTTATAACGAGATATTCAAGTGCCCCGCTAGGGTATTACACACGTTTTTACACTCATCCCCCTCCCTTATAAAAACCAAATATAGTCATTTACGTAAATCCAGTTTTTGTGAAAATGGATGCTCCCTGCAACCTCTCGAAGCTGAAGACATCATCAAAGGATAAGTATTCTTTACCGTGATGTGGTTAAGCCCTCTATAGTCAATTCATGGCCGCAGCAAACCATCCTTTTCCACACAAAAGAATCCTGCCCCTGTGGGAGAGGAAGGACAGATGAGCCTGGCTGCTAGAGAATCAGAAATATATTTCTCCATGGCCTCCATTTCTGGAACAGAAAGCGAATATAACTTGGCTTAGGTGGAGACGTACCTGGTAATAGATCTATAAACACAGTCATAGGGATGATGTGGAGGAAGAGGAAGCATCCCGGACTTACTGAACACTTCCTTCAGTGTCAAGGTACTCCTCAGGCATGTTTAGTTTTTTTTTCAGGCAGCTCACCGACTCATCCTGCAGTACACAGAACAAGACACAGACGAACAAGCAGACAAGCAGCATGACAATAGTTGCTCCATTCAAGATGGTCCCAGTCTATGCATGGACAATGACGAACAAGCCAAGGGTGACAAAGAACAATAGGTCCCAGCGGAGAGTCAGTGAGCAGGAACGATAACTTCTCTGAGTGATTTACCAGAAGTAATGAGGATTACCAGGTCAGTGGTGTGTGTGATAACAGGCAGGTTCTGTCCTGTTAAGAGTATTAACTATAATTTTCATGTTTAAGAGGAAGTATGGGAAGCCAAATTACAGTCCATAAAATTACCTTCCGCTCCAGAGTCCACAGGTGCCTGACAGGAATGAAAAGGGAAGCCCACTGCAGTCTAACAGGGAGGAGAATGGTAAAAGATGATTTTTCCAAGGTAAACCCCCCCGACAATAACCTCAGTCCTACTGCCAGAACTTGGCCTTTTACGGGGCAGTTAGCTGCAATGTGTCCAGCAGCACCACAGTAGAGGACACAGTCCTTTTAATCTCCAATGATCCTTTTCCTCCCGTATTAGGTGTAGACGGGGCTCGCTCTGATGGCTGCGTCATCACTGGTGTGGTGCAGTGGGCACCCTCATTGTTTCGGTCTTTAGATGTTGAAGTTGGGCAGTGAGCTTGGACACCTGCACTACCAAGGCTTGCACCGCATGACCCGTAGCAACCATTTGTTCATCTTGACAATCCATGCGAGCACTGTTGCTTGACAGGAAATCCCGTAGATCAGAAGCATTCGCTGAATCCATTTCAGTCAGATCGTTCTGTCACGTGGCTAATGACGAGGAGTCAACTGCAAATGCAGAAAACACAATTTACTTAGAACAAACTCAGGACAAAATCAACAGAGCAGAGAAAGCCAAAGTCAGAAGTCGTGGGTGCAAATGACAACAGTCTATTGGCAGCGCAGGGACTCACAATGGGCAACCAGTCCTCAAAGAAAAATCCAACCAGGCTAGAAGCAGGTAATCCAAACTGGGTTGAGGAAAGACGACAAGAGAGACAAAAACACAGCCAGGAACCACACCGCCTGAGAACACCAACAATCTGACAACACAGGACAAAAAGCATAGGCATTAAATAGGAAACCTGATGAGCTCCAGCTGGTTCTGATCAAATAATCAGCCGTGGACACACACACACACACATAGAGAATGAGTTGATGAACCAGTGCACTGTGACAAGTAAAAAGCATGCGCGAGTCCTATAACTACAAAATCTATATAAATATAATAGATGCTCCTGATATTAACTTGATCACAAATGTTTGTTTGTTTGTTTTTTGGTTGGTTGTTTTTTTGTTAGTGATCAGATATACCTGCACCACAGATGAATCACTTTAGTCTTTTCAAACTGTTTTCCTCTGAGAGCACTGTACCAAATCGATTTTCAACTACACTGATATTCTATGGTACTAAACAAGTTCCTTGAATACTGGTGGTGTGTTTGTTGTTGTTTGTTGTTGTTGATCTTGAATCCATAGAAAGAAGCAGCAAACACTTAAATATCATGTATGGTTTACTTGTTTCACTTGTTGAACAGAATCTGTTTTCAGGAATGACTCAAAGTCTGTTCACATCTCTGTTTGTTAGATTAGTGTGTGCTAAATCATGTGTCTTTGACCTCCATTATGTATGTTTTGATTATACTGTGTTTGTAAATAAATACAAATAATAATAAAAAAAAATATTATTTAATCTTCTCACATTCTGTCTTACCTGCCTCACAGTCACATGACTCACTGATGGCCCATTAGGAGACGGCCCTTTGCCCTCAGGTGTGAATCACTAAATATTTATGGCCATTGTCACTCCCTCACATAAAACTTGACAATCACAAAACATGTCTTACAAAATTTAAATCAATATTTTTTTTTTTTCTGGGAATAAGTAAGGAAAAGTGATCATTTTGATGTAAATATTCTAGCCTACAAGACTGATTACTCAAAAGTCTTATTCAGAACTATTTAGTATGGGTTTTATGGCCTTATTTCAGGTAAAAACAAAAATCCCCAAAACTTGCCAAACGTACATCCATCTTGCTCACATATTATTGTAGGGGCACAGTTTGTGCTGAATACAAAAACAAAAACAAAAAAAACATGTTGGCCAATAGTATGTTATAAGTAGCTGAAATACGCACAAATGTCAGCAGCATGTCAAAAAATCTCAAGAGGTCCCAAATCATCTCAGACCCCAGACGCTTAATTATAGAAATGTGATAGTGTGTTATGTGTATGCCAGGTTAAACAGATGGGTCTTTAATCTAGATTTAAACTTACAGAGTGTGTCTGCCTCCCGAACAACACTAAGTAAGTTTGCGCCTCTAAATAGGAAAAGGATCTGCTGCCCGCAGTTGATTTTAATATTCTAGGTATCATCAAATGGGGCCAGATTTTGAGATCACAGCGGACTTGAAGGACTATAATATGATATGAGCTCGCTCAAGTATTAAGGAGCTAAACCATTCAGGCTTTATAAGTAATTACCAAGATTTTAAAAATGTATTCGTTGTTCAATAGGGAGCCAGTGCAGAGTTGACAGAGCCGGGCTTTTCAATGGAAAGACTGCTATCAAATAGCACAACAAGATTCCTGACTGATGATGAAGGATTAACAGAGCAGTTATCAAGTGTAAGACAGCGTTTTAGGTTATTACATGCAGAGGATTTTGGTCCAATAATTAAAACCTTAAGCATTCCGTTAGTTTTTCAAATTTGTAGGTTTCATCGGGCTGTGACAAAATATAGAGCTGGGTATCATCGGCATAACAGTGAAAGCTAACATTGTGTTTCTTGATGATATCTCATAAGGGTAACATGTAAAGTGTGAAAAGCAACAGTCCTAGTACTAAGCCTTGTGGCACTCCATACTGTACTTGTGATCGATATGATACCTCTTCATTTACTGCTACAAACTGATGACAGTCAGATAAGTAAGATTTGAACCATGACAATGCAATTCCATTAATGCCAACATAATTTCTACTCAAAAGAATGTTGTGGTCGATATTGTCAAACACAGCACTAAGATCCAGTAGCACTAATAAAGAAATACAACCACGATCAGAGGATAAGAGCAGGTCATTTGTAACTCTGATGAGAGCAGTTATCAGTACTAATGATATGGTCTAAAATCCTGACTGTGAAAATCCTCAGAGATAACATTCTCTCTAAGAAGGAACATAGCTGAGAGGATACTGGCCTTTTTTTAGTAAGTTGACAAAAAAAAAGGGAGATCTGAGATCGCTCTGTATTTAACTAATTCTTCAGGATCAAGTTGTGCTTTTTTAATGAGATTCTTAGTCAATAACAGCCAATTTGAAGGTTTTAGGGACATACCCTAAATACACTGATGAATTAATAATATTCAGGAGAGGATCTATGACTTCTGGAAGTACCTCTTTTAGTAGCTTGGATGAAATAGGGTCTATCATACATATTGTAAGTTTTGATGATTTGACAAGTTTATACAATTCTTTCTTGTCCTATAGCAGAGAATGAGTGGAATTGTTCCTCAGGGGATCTACAGTGCACTATCTGATGCGATACTGTGGCTGACGGCTGCATGGTTTAAATTTTGTATCTCTAATTGTATCAACCTTGGAAATAAAGAAGTTCATAAAGTGTAAGACTCCTCCTGCAATGACTCTCCAAGCCATTCGTGGGCACCCCCTGTTCTTTACTGTGAGAACTCTCTGAGCCACTAGGGGCACTACCTACTGTGAACTCTTTAGTTAAAGACTGTTCATCAAGTTAATTTGTTCCACTTGTATTTTGTCCTATATAAAGTTTGGCAGTTTCATTGAGCTGTGTTCAGTTTTGAGCATACCCAGTATGGATTACCTGAGTTCTAGAATAGTTAAGTGATGTTTCACTGTTTCCATTTGACCTACATTATGTTTTGTTTTGTAAAACTATAACTGATCTTATGTTTGTATTTGAGTACTGAGACAGTAAAGACTGGCCGCTTTTGAGTTATGAGCCTCAGAGTTTGCCTTTCCTTCTGCACATGGGTCTTCTATAAAACTGTCTTCTCCAGTAGACCAGAGGTAAAGAACTGACTAGGAGACCCACCTCAGACACCTTATGTCAGTCCATTGTGACAAATTCATTACTGCTGTATTGTTGGGAAAGGTCTGCATCTGTTTATGCTTTATTTTTTGTTAATTTAGACACTGCATTGAATAAATGCATGGGGTTGTGTTTGTTCTCTTCTAAGAGAGACAGAAATTAAGTAGATCTAGCAGTTTTTTAGAGCTTTTCTATATGTGTTTTTATGTTTTGTCAATTTTATACGATTTTTCTTGTCCTATAGCAGAGAATGAGTAGAAGTACATTCCCTCCATGCAATACGAAATGCCTCTAGTTTTGCGTTGTACCACAGTGTGAGACTGTTTTCTTAATCTTTTTTAAGTGTAAAGGAGCAAGTCTCAGAAAAGAGAGAGTCAATAGTTTCTGTGTTAGACCAAGTTTTTCTGAGTTATAGTATATGCTGAGGTATTGGGATAAGTCAGGAAGATTATTTACAAAGCATTCTTTTGTGGCGGCGGATGGTTCTACCATATTTGTAAAAAGAAGTTGAATTTGTAGCTTTAGCATTATGGAGTAAGAGACTAGATAATGATCCGAGATATCATCACTCCTGCTGTAGAATATCAATGCCATTAACATCAATTCCATGTGGTAGTATTAAATCTAAAGTATGATTATGTCAATGAGTAGGCCCTGACACGTGTTGTCTAACCCCAGTGGAGTTCAGAATGTCTATAAAAGCTGATCCCAATGCATCTTTACATGGATATTAAAATCACCAACAACTAAGACTTTATCTGCAGCCAGCACTAACTTAGAAAATAGAAAATCAGCAAATTCTTTGATAAGTCTGTATTGTGCCCTGTTGGCCTGTATACAGTAGCCAGTTCAAACATCACAGGGGATTTATCATTAACACTTGTTTCTTTGGATAATGTTATTTGAACCACCATTACTTGAAATACCGTAAATATTACTATAAATTGAAGCAACAATTGAAGCTCCCCCTTTGCCTTTTGGACGCTGCTCATGTTTATATTTAATTTTGGGGGGTAGACTCATTTAAAATAATGTAATCATCTGGTTTTAGCCAGGTTTCTGTCAAACAGACCATATGTAAGTTATGATCTGTGATCATTTCATTTACAAAAAGAGCTTTTGTAGAAGTGATCTGATATTCATTCAGCCCAAAGCTTTATCAAAAGTTTATCTGTATTATATCTGTTTTTTATTTGTTGAAAATCAATTAAATTGTTACATTTAAATTGTTTTGGATGTTTTGTTTTCTTGTATTTTGCTAGTTTGGGGAACAGACACAGTCTCTATAGTATGATATCTAGGTGAAAAAAAAGTGTCTCTAATGTGTTGAGAATTAACTGACTTCTGTGATGTGAGGTGGCTAGCAGACAAGTCGGTTTAGCCAGTCTGTCAAGTACAAACTGTAAGACTATGTGCCATATTCTAGAGAGAAGAGCAGCACCACCCCTAGAGGGATGAAGACCATCTCTTTTTAACAGGTCAGGTCTGCCCCAAGAACTTGTCTAGTTGTCTATGAAACCTATGATATTCATATCACCCAGTCACCCAGTTGCCCTGCTGTGGGGCGACTTGTTACAGTTGTAAAAATGACAGCTTTGTTCTAACATTAGGGGGTTTGGCATTACGGCACATTTGTTTCCAGGTTGGAATGTTAAAGAAGGTGACACGCACGTCTCCCGGAAATCATGTACAGTTCAACCAATCTGATGATGATTTCATAACTCCCGAAGTGTTTCCAATGTTGTGTGCCATATGCATCAGATGTCAGCCAATGGTCCATAGGCGTGACATCTGAGGCTGAGACTAGGGTTGGGCCGATGCCATCGTTCATCGCCGATGGCTGCAGACATCAAAACAACTCTTTAATACTGTGCTGTTTCTACCCACTTTCGGTGTTTTCGGCTTCCCATGCTCAACTGTGGATGAGTACGGACAGACGAGCTCGACACATGCACAGTAGTTTTATTAAAGCAGATTAGTCTCAATAATAATTCAAGCAAAAGGCAAGATTATTATAAGATGTAAATATATATTCACAAAAAAACAATACTGGTGTAAATAATAATTATATATATATTTATAAAATACCTTTCACAAATAAAAAACACAGTTTGCAGATGTACAACTATGTATGAAAAGTTTTGAATTTTTAAAGGGATCATATGACATTGCTAAAAAAAAATAACATTATTTTGTGTATTTGGTGTAATGAAATGGTGTTTATGCGATTTAAGGTTCGAAGAACACATTATTTTCCAAATACTGTACTTTATTGTTTCTCCTCTATGCCCTGCCTTTCTGAAATGTGTCGCTTTTTGCAAAGCTCATCGTTCTGAAAAGCAAGGTGTAAGCTGATTGCCCAGCTATCCAGTGCATTGTGATTGGCCGAATACTTCAAACTTGTGGAAATGTTATGCCCCTTACCATACTTTGATGCCATGTCCCGGCGCAATGAGACAAAACCAATAAAACCCATTATAAGGCATTTGTTGCATTCAGTGGGGACATAATTACTGAATATAATGCCTTTTTATGCCGCGTAAACATAAAACCATGTCTGCATTTTTTATCTGAGAAATGACAAACAACAAGCACTACTCTACACTACTCAAAACTTGCATTTGAATCATCAGTGGAAAATTCTTTAAATATGAAAACATACTTAGAGGTTGTGAGTCAGAACAGACGACATTGTAGGCTTCTCTCCCAGGTTCAAGCAATAGTCCTCCATAAAATGCATTGCACAAACACGAATATTTGGTTTGAACTGTTCTGGAACAGTGTTGTAAATACAACTTAACCACTGATTTCTAGTTGTGTCCTTTCGCAAGGCCAAACAAAGTATTGTCGCTTTCGCAATGAAACACACAGCGTCTCCATTACATGGCGGCAGCAACAACACTACAGCAAGAATAAAAGTTACACCTTTCTTTGTGTGAACATTTGGGAAGTGTTATGCAAATCTTCCCACACAGTGATGTAGAGATGTTGGGGCATGTTTAAACGACAGTGATGTAGAGATGTTGGGGCATGTTTAAACGCAGCGTTGAATATCTCTTTGGGGTTTGAGACTTTAGTCTGTGCAACTTTAGGGATTTTATCTATTCACAAACAGCTTGTTACACTCCAAAGAGAAAGGAAAACTTGGAATGGACTGTGAATGTGTGAATTTGAACTACTTGCAAATAATAATTTGTTTTTAAATATGCATACATTCACTCTTATTTGTATGACTCTGTTAACGTTTATTGTCTAAATGTTAATAATATTTATTTTTTAACTTGAAAATTACAGCCAGTTACTTCTTAGTTTTTTAAACAGTTAAAAATAAATAATATCTAATGAGAGGCTGAAATAGGTATAAATGTTCAAATAACAATTCCTATGACACAAATAAATATAAATGCGCCTCATGACTTAACTACATGGAGAAAAGTAAACTAATACTTTTACTTTGGTGCACTTCCACAGACACTTTTGTTACTTTTGTGAATGAAAAATAACAGCTGCAAATACAACCTTCAAAAGTCAGTGTGTGATAGTAATGTTTGATTACCAAACTAATGTCATGTGGACTGTTGTTGTATGTCTTTGTAGACTGTCTGGCTGTATGGTGACAGAGGAAGGCAGTGGTTATGTGTCTTCAGCTCTGAGTTCAAACCCCTCACACCTGAGAGAGCTGGATCTGAGCTACAATCACCCAGGAGATTCAGGAGTCAAGCTTCTCTCTGAGAAATTGAAGGATCCAAACTGCGCACTGGACAAACTCAAGTATGTCAAGTAAGAGGAGTTTTTGATAAACTCCAAAAACAGCATTATAATCTTCACTTATTACAAAACAGGTACACTTTATATACTTTGTACATTTACAAAAGTTATTTTGAGAATTTACAGAGGCATAGCTGTAGTTATACTACAGGGCGAACCTTCTAAGGTGTGCAATTATTTCCAGTAAATGCACAGCAGAAACTTGAAAGTCAATGCTGCACTGTGACTTCATCAGTAAAATAATTTTGGAACTTGTCTGAAATGGGATTTTATTAGGTGAGGTCCGATATCTAGCTTTCCTCACGGTGTGTCTGTCATAACAAAGGATCCAATCCATATACACAATTGTATATGGGCTTTACAGATTTAATCCATATTCACCATATTGAGTGTGTATATATGCAGATATATGAGGTTTGTGTGTATGTGTGTGTTACCTACAATAGAATGAGAATAAATATATGAATTAACTCAAGTATTATCCAAAGGCATTATTTACATGAACAATTTATTCTCAGGTTAATTAAAAAAAGTGAACTTTAAAGATGAAAATGTATTCAAACACAGAACTGCCTATGAGATAAATTACATAAACAATGTAAACATAAAAATTGTGTATATGAATTTCAATATAAAGGTTCTAACTTCAAATAAAGAGAGATTTTGGTTGCTAAAATAATATATAGAGACATGCAAAAAAAAAGTATTGGATTACAGAAAATAACATTATCCTTGAAGAGTAATACAGAATATCATGGCAGGGCATATTCAAATGCAATTATGCAGCTGTAACACTAATAAATGGTTAACACATAATGACAGAATAATGTGTATACATCATTATGATATATGTCTTATGCTGCACTTCATACACAGGTAAATCACATCTGTTCATTGAAGGCACACATCAACATTGTTGGCAATGTTGATGTATTTGGTCTTGGCGGAATAGGTCTGCTGTGCTGCTGCTGCTAGCCAAGAGGCATATAACATACATGAAATAACCCCCCAACAAAGCAGGAGACAAGAAAAAAATGGCTTAACAATAGTAGCCTATGACTATGTGTGCCTGGGCTACTGTGCCTAATGGCTCGACACTAGTGGCCTATGACAATGTGTGCCTGGTCAACCTTGACGAATGTCTTAACTCTAATGCAGTGCTTCTCAACCACATTCCTGGAGCCCTCCAACATTACATGTATTGCATGTCTTATTAATCAAACACACCTGATTTGGGGCATCAGCTCATTAGTAGAGACTGCAAGATCTGCAATTGGTGTGTCAGACAAAGGAGAGATGCAAAATGTGCATCCAGGAATGTGGTTGAGAACCACTGCTATAGTGGCTTATGACTATTGCCGCTTTTCCACTTCGTGGTACGACTCGGCTCGGCACGGCTCAGTATGGTACGGTGCGGCACAGCTCGGCACGGTTTGCATTTCCACTGCAGTTTAGTATCGCTTTAGAGTGGGTGGGATTATTCACATGTCATTATACGTAGTTGCGCGCTTTACTGCCACGATTCCTAAAAAACTTTTTCATTCCGTGTCGCCCCATCAAGCTCTCGCTGGATCCGCTCCTCTGCTGTCAGCGAGAGGGACGTCTGTACTTCCACAACAGACAACAAAACTTTTTGGTTGAAAAGGTGCGCTCGTTCGAAACAGTTGCGTTCGATCGTTGGCTAGCTGTGCTGATTTAAATCTAGCGGTTCTTTTGTGTTTGTGTCGCAAGTTCAGTGACGTAGGTAGTGACAATTCTCTACGGCCAATCCGTGATCAGCAGAGCTTACATGTCAGGTTTTGGTAACAGTACGGTTCACTTGGCACCTCAACCGAGGAGGTACTAAAAAAAGTACCAGGTACCAGGTAATATACCCAGTGGAAAACCCCGCAAAAGTGAACCATACCGAGCCGTACCACGCAGTGGAAAAGTGCCATATGTGTGGCTGAGCTACCTTGCAGAATAGCTTAACACTATTGGCCTATGACTATATGTTCCTGGGTTACCTTGCCGAATGGCTTAACTGTAGTGGCATATGACTGTGTGCCTGGGCTACCTTGCCAAAAGGCTTAACTCTAGTAGCCTATGACTATGTGTGCCTGGGCTACCATGCTGAATGGCTTAACTCTAGTGGCCTATGACTATGTGTGCCTTGGCTACCTTGCTGAATGACTGGCTCTAAAAACATGCACTCATTAACAACAGATATGTTGCAAGCTGGTAGAGATAAGAACCCCAGCAACCACCTGTGTAAATACAATAATTAAATAATTTGATATAACATAGACATAATCTTATCCTCTTATTGATAAGTGAAAAGCTTTTGAGATGACAGGAAAGACTGGTCTCTGCTCTGATACTGTGTATAGCTTAAATCAACTGCACACATTAAGCAGATTTGAGATTTGGATTTCCTCAGAAAAAAAAGAATGAAGCACTTTATTCAGCAGAGATCATAAACATGAGTAAGTCTCATTTATTTATTTATATACTTGTACTAGTTTTCACATAACGTGTAAACATTTTACTAGTTAGACTTTTTTCCAAAAGACTTTTTCCAAACTATAATTCCTGCCTAAATGTATAATCAAGTGATTCTCAAAACTCTGGCAAAAATTATATTTTATTTATACCATTCAAAAGCTTGATGTAAATAATATAAATGTAACAAATAAATGTAACTGTAACAAATGTAACAAACAATGCTGTTCTTTCAATTTATCCCCCCTAAAAACCTGAAAAACAATATTCTCAGCTCTTTTCAACATTAATAATAATAATAATAATGATAATAATAACAATAATTTATTAAATTATTTTGTAGAAAATAAGGTTGTTAAAGGGTTTGTTCAGCCAAAAATTAAAATTATGTCATTAATAACTCACCCTCATGTCGTTCCAAACCCGTAAGACCGCCGTTCATCTTCGGAACACAGTTAAAGATATTTTAGATTTAGTCAGAGAGCTTTCTGTCCCTCCATTGAAACTGTATGTACGGTATATTGTCCATGTCCAGAAAGGTAATAAAAACATCATCAAAGTAGTCCATGTGACATCAGAGGGTCCGTTAGAATTTATTGAAGCATCGAAATACATTTTGTTCCAAAAATAACAAAAATTACGACTTTATTCCGCTTTTTTTTCTCTTCTCTTCCGGGTCTGTTGTGAACGCGACTGCTGTGACTGTTGACGTATGACGCTGCTGACGTGTTCTCTGATGCGCCCAATAACAAAGAAAACACGTCAGCAGCGTCGTACGTCAGCGGCGTCACTACAGTGTTGTGAACGCGCTTACAACAGAACCGGAAGAGAAGAAAATGATGAATAAAGTCGTAATTTTTGTTATTTTTGGACCAAAATGTATTTTCGATGCTTCTATAAATTCCAACGGACCCTCTGATGTCACATGGACTACTTTGATGATGTTTTATTACCTTTCTGGACATGGGACAGTATACCGTACATAAATTTTCAATGGAGGGTCAGAAAGCTCTCGGACTAAATCTGAAATATCTTAAACTGTGTTCCGAAGATGAACGGAGGTCTTATGGGTTTGGAACGACATGAGGGTGAGTCATTAATGACATAATTTTAATTTTTGGCTGAACTAACCCTTTAAAAGGATTTCTGAAGGATTGTGTGACTGGAGTAATGATGCAAAAAATTCAGTTTGAAAGTCAGCTTTGATTGTTCCTAATAAACTGTTTAACTGCACTCACAAGTGAATATTAAATTATGTTGTGGAATAATTAAATATATTCTAAATAAACTACAAACATAAAATTATATACATTTATTTTGTCCTCACATTCTTTCTTGTAACTCTTCCCTCTCAGTGACACAGCTGACTGAATGGCTCATTATGCAGCTCATTATGTGGGTCTTTGTCTTCTCAGGTGTGAATCACAATTATATTCATGATAGTTGACGCCTACTCGCATATGACTTTTACCAACAAAAAGTGTCTTAGAAAATTTTAATCAATATATTGTTTTCTGTAAGTGAGTAAACAAGATGATTTTCACATAATTTAGAAAGAAAAATTCTAGGCTACAATCTCCAGTTCTCAAAAGTCCGGGAACCAATGTTCTGTATGTGTTTTATTGCCCTATTCAAGTGATTTAACATTTTTAGTTTTACACTAACCACGCATAACATTTTTTTTCTCAAAAAGACAATCATGTACATACATGCTGCTCACATATTATTATAGCCCCGTTTGTGCTGATTACAGTGAGATTAGACTTTAGCCATTTAGATATTTATAAGAAACTGAAAAAAGCACAAATGTCAGGGCATGACAAAACTTCCCCAGGCCCCAAAAATACCCTTAGACTCCAGAGGGTTAATGCATGAGTTGCCAGCACGATCACTTCATTTTGTTCTTCAGTGGAAACAAGTAGGCTACACCGTCATTTTTGCTTATACAGATAAAACTAATACTTCATTCAGAACTGTAAATGGTCTACTCTTATTTTTGTATGCACTCACAGTATCAACAAAACGTTGTGCTTTTATAAAATAGAGAAAACAAACAGAATGCGTTTGCCTTCTCGTGTGAGTGAACAGGGAAATGTTGAGCTCAGGCTGAAATCAAAGGCTCTAAAATCAGGTATTGTTTAGCTTTGCCGTGTCCGAAACTGATGGTTTATATTCACAATAAGCTACAGAATACATGTAAGATTGGCTTGATGAAGTAAGCTAATAATGACAGTAAGACATTAATAATGTATAATCAAGCTTTGGTTCATATTTAAGAAACAACTTTTGTCTTATACTATTACAGCAAAAATTTATTTTTGTTCCATTAATAAATTTTATGTGAGATTGAAAAATAAACAGTGCTATTATCATGTAGGCTATTCATCAAAAGCAGCAGCAAAAAGCAGCATGCTCACTGGCAGTCCAGTTCATTACAAAAATATATATATACAAACTCAATTCCAAAAAAAGTTGGGACACTGTACAAATTGTGAATAAATACAGAATGCAATTATGTGGAAGTTTCAAATTTCATTATTTTATTTATAATTCAACATAGATGACATATCAAATGTTTAAACTGAGTAAATGTATAATTTTAAGGGAAAAATAAGTTGATTTTAAATTTCATGGCATCAACACATCTCAAAAAAGTTGGGACAAGGCCATGTTTACGACTGTGTAGCACTCCCTCTTCTTTTTAAAACAGTCTGCAAACGTCTGGGGACTGAGGAGACAAGTTGCTCAAGTTTAGGAATAGGAATGTTGTCCCATTCTTGTCTAATACAGGCTTCTAGTTGCTCAACTGCCTTAGGTCTTCTTTGTCGCATCTTCCTCTTTATGATGCACCAAATGTTTTCTATGGGTGAAAGATCTGGACTGCAGGCTGTGCCATTTCAGTACCCGGATCCTTCTTCTATGCAGCCATGATGTTGTAATTGATACAGTATGTGGTCTGGCATTGTCATGTTGGAAAATGCAAGGTCTTTCCTGAAAGAGACGACGTCTGGATGGGAGCATATGTTGTTCTAGAACTTGGATATACCTTTCAGCATTGATGGTGCCTTTCCAGATGTGTAAGCTGCCCATGCCACACACACTCATGCAACCCCATACCATCAGAGATGCAGGCTTCTGAACTGAGCACTGATAACAAACCAGAGGCAGCAATATCTTCAGAATGGAAAAGGGTTGACAATACACCAAACATAAAATATCAATTTTATTTAAATTTTCATTTTTGTGTTTCAGAGGAAAAAGCAATGTTAGGAATGTGACATCTCTCCATTATGGACCGGTTTGAAAGCAGAAATTATGCAAACGCGTATATATGCTTTAAAAACTTTAACAGAGATGTCTAGTAGCCTATTGGATGTGCCTTTAGAGAGAAATACAACCTTCATTCAAATTATATAATCTGGGAGTATTTGCTTTCGTTTTGTACTGGTTCCTTTAAAAGTAAACATTTTTCTCATGTATGTGATGTACCCCAGTTTTTCGTTATCTTATTATCAGGAAAAAATTCAAGTGATCACAGGGGCGCCTCCCTGTCATGCATGCGCATTAATACTTTTCCGCACAAACACTTAAATACAAATAGTAATAAAGCACATTTATTTTAGGTTAATGCCACAGTATGGGATCCGCATTAAAATAAATCTTCACAAGTCTACATCTGAGACAGGTGCAGTTATAACCTGTAAATTGAAGGCTATTAGACATTTTAAAATGATCTCCCATTTGTTGATCATTAGTGCTCTTTTCATGAACATGTTTTAATAACTCTCATATTCTTTTTTTTTTTAATAAATCGTTTATGCATTAAATAATAAAGATACAAAGCAGGTTAAGTTAATAAGATGGAAGTTTCACATTTTGCATGTGCATTACAAAGTAAATAATTTTTTTACATGCAATTATCCAAAATAAAACCAAACAAGATTTGTTATGAAGATAAAATAAGTAGAGAAATAAGAATAAATGCTGCGCGTTGCACTCAGCTTCATGCGCGCCACGCAAATCTTGCACTCTAATATTTTAAGGAATATGATACACACCTGCATTTAAATTTGTATGAAAGCAAGTAAAGAAGGCTCCCTTTAAAATCACTGAAGTGGTCAATTAATGAAGCTCTTTTTTACATTGTGTGCATTTTGGTCATTATAATGAGAGAACTTGAGTTTAAACGTGAGGATGTTTTATTAATCCGTCTATTCTTTAGAGTTTCAAGGATTTAGCTAAATCGTGCAGGTTTAATTTATTCGTTTCTTGTTTAAGTTAGGCCTAAATAATGGGAGAGAAATTATACAGTACCTCATGTTTTACTAAAATAAAGGAAATAATTTATAAAACGCGACAATTTCTTAATCAGTGTACAGACAGATATCTTTTGCCCCAAGAAGTTATTTGTCAAAATAAAGGACAAGTAAAGAATAAGTGAGTATGTGTATTTTAAAAATGTATTTTTTTTTTTTTAATTAATTTTCATTTTTTTTATTGAAAATGTATCTTTTCCAAATATAGGCCTAATATGTGAGAATATTGACATTTTGCATATAAATCCATGTAGCCTAGCTCAATAAAATAGGCTACCACTTTTAATTCTCCGATGCAAAAAGTAAACCACCATTTCTTTAGGATAATATAACACATAATTCATATTATATAAATAATACTGCACACCTATTAAATGTTTCAAATCTAGAATATGGTGTAATACTGTGAAGCTAAGAGAAAATATAAGCACAGGCTCTTAGGCTTGACATTTATCCTGCTTGAATTCATCCTAAGAAACACACATAACTTCATAAGTACTAAACTTTCATCTGTGAATATTCAATATTTTAACTACAGTGTTTTTCTTTCGCTTTCATCTGTGAGCAGCCGTCAAATGTAACACATCGGTGAGGCAAAGCTGACGGCTATTTGCGAAAATGAAAAAAAAAAAAAGCGCCACTCAGTGGTCAAAAGCTGCAAATGCACTTTGCAGACGTGGCGACGGCAGCAAAAAGCTCATTTTGGTTGGCCACCTACTGTAAGTGGTTGCAAACAATATATTTTAGCTACATTTAAAAAGATAGTCAACTAAATTTGTTTATTTTAATGTAGCTAAAATAAATTGATTGCAACCACTTATCTTAAAAAAAAAGTAAATTCAATGAATCATTTTTTTTTTTTTATAGTTACTAGTTAATGTATTATTAATCACTTCTGAATCATTGAAATGTCAACACTGTGGAATTCCCTGTATGACATTGTCTAACCGTTAGGATATTAATTGCAATCATCTATCGTTGGTCGGCATGGGTTGAGACATAACCCTAACTTTTCAGAACTGAATCAATTAAACGGTTTAGAATAATTGAATAGACCTAAGCCTGCATTTGAGTAAGCCAATTTCAATTTCTCAAATTCAATTTGTCATTCATTGTGCAAATAATATTCTCAAACTTCTTGTTGTTGCTCATGAGCTAGAAGCTACTCACTGCCTGCATATCGTCCTCTTCTTGCTTCCTCTTTATGGTCTGCACAGCAGTGACAGAAGCTGCGGCCTCCTCACCTTCTCTTGTTAAACAAGTTCCAATCAATCCTTCTCCATTTCTTGGGAGGCGCCGGATTTTACCTAGAATTGTAACACTCAGAGTACCACAAGCATCAAATTGACCCTTCGAGAATTGTGACCATGGTTGTATTTGAACAGTCTGTTCTTCATTTAAATTCTACCTTCTAACCATCTAACCAATTTATCTGTTATTTAATTTAGAAGCATTTGAAAGGAAATGTATGGAGTCCATCTTACCTTAAGTCCTTTTAGCCCGTGAAGGAATGGTCCCTCCGTCAAATGGGGATCTGCCAGTCTGGCAGATTTCCTCCATTATTTAATTTCTCTAGTCCCCCTAGACTTCTTGGCACCGGACTTAAGTTTAACTGGGGCATCTCTGGCGAAACTTATGTCTCAAGCATCACCCTGTTGCGTTGGGTGATGTCTCACCCCTTTTGAACACTATCACTTGGGATTAAGATCTCTAGTGCTCTACTAACCATCTGCACAGCAGTGACCAGACAGACTCCAAACAATGCCTTTGAATATGCTTTAAATATGCTGATTACTTCATGTTTACGTCATGCTTTAACCATGTATCGTTATTAGTATTTCCAGACAGATGTCTTGTTCATGTATTAAACTCCCTAAGGTTAGCATTTCTGTTCCCTAGCACGTACTCAAAAGTTAGGCCTGCATGAAAAAAAAGGGTTGGACATTATTTGTAATCAACTGATTTCATGATTAATTTAAAATTGATTAAAAGTAACATTTCCTTCACACTATACAATTGCACATATCAACAGATAAGACAGATTTGCAGAAACCTCAATCAAAAGAAGATTAATTGTTCACTGATTCACTGTGACACTGTGTGTTCTGTAGTGTGGATCATGGAGGAGAGATCAGGATTACAGCAGGACAACGCAAATGTATGTATATACTCTCTCTCTCTCTCTCTCTCTCTCTCTCTCTCTCTCTCTTTCTCACACACACACACACACACACACATCTGGTAAACTGTACTGAGACACTGCTGATACTGTATATTGAACAAGAAAAGTTAGCTACATTAAAAGATCAGACAGATTCATAATCCCTGATACTAGGGGCAGAAAGAAATGTATTATTTTATTTTTTTATTTAATTATTACAGAAAGATCTTAAGAATCCTATCTTATCTGTTTGGTTACTGTGGCAATTTCAGTTAGAACCTCATTTAGGACAAAAGCTATAGCAGAATTATATTTATGTGCATAATCTTATTTTAACTATGTATAGGAAAAAGAATATTACAGAAGAATACTAACTCACCAAAAATAAATAAATCTAAAACTGTCTTAACTTTAGGACAACCCCACATTTCTTAAGTACATTATTATCAATGGTTTCTTGGTAACAGACCTTAGAGTTGAGTACTGAACTCACAATTTTCTAACAACAGACAAGATCAGATTTTGTAAAATAAGAATCCTAAATCAAGTTAAGATTGGTCTCTGTAATACGAAATTGTGAAAAATCCAAAATTAACTTGTCAGATCTTAACTTATAACTTAAGATGTAACGTTTCTGTAATACACCTCTGAAGTGCTTTCTCTCCATCAGATTCCCTTCAGCTCACTTTGGATCCGAACACAGCGAATAAACACCTCCATCTGTCTAAGAGGAACAGAGTTGTTACCGTTTCTCTCAAAAATCAGTCATATCCCCATCATCCAGACAGATTTGATGATGTGCTTCAGGTGTTGTGTGAAGAGAGCGTGTGTGGACGCTGTTACTGGGAGATTGAGTGTTCTTTGGATGATCCTAATGTTGATATATCAGTGTCATATAAGAGCATCAACAGGAAGGGACGGGGTAATGAGTGTGTGTTTGGGCATAATGATCAGTCCTGGAGTTTGATGTGCTCTGAATTCCATAACTCGTTCATACACAATAATATAAAGACTAAACTTATGGAGCCCATCAGAACAGGATTTTATTGGCATAATAGAATAGGAGTGTTTGTGGATCACAGTGCAGGAATTCTGTCCTTCTACAGAATCTGCAAAGACACAATGAGCCTAATCCACACAGTCCAGACCACATTCACTCAGCCGCTCTATCCTGGGATTAGGTTCCGTTCTCCATTGTTTATTGCCACCGGTCAAGCAGTGAAACTGTGTTGATGAATCAGAATACATTCTAGAGAGATTTTACCCATAATGCTTTGATATCTTCATGATAAATCAGTGACTGTCACACTGGCTTGACTAGATAAGATAAGAGGTTTGATGCAGAAAGACAATGAACAATTATATTTAATAAAAATCAGGTATAAACACCAGCACAAAACGTTAACACAAGTGAAATGAACATAAGATGACTAAGGGTTAAAATAGACTAGATCAGTGGTTCTCAACCACGCTCCTGTTTCTGGCTTCCAAGACCAACTCTTATCTATTTGAATGCGGGAATCCTGCAATCTCAAAACCTGCTTGTTAATGTCAGGGCTAATGCGCTAATGTCAGAATTGTGTGATGTTGAGTTTTACAATAAAAGCCATCAAAAACTCATATATATACAGAGGTGGAAAGTAACGAATAACATTTACTTGTGTTACGGTAATTGAGTAGCTTTTTTGTGTACTTCTACTTTTTAAAGTAATTTTTAAAATCTGTAATTTTACTTTTACTCAAGTATATTTAGTTTGAAGTATTGTACTTCACTACATTTTAAAACACAATAATTACTGAGTAAAAAAAAAATCACTCCCTGGAAACTACTGCTGTAAATAATGGGCAGGAGGGCAAACTGGCGCTAAAATCACAAAAAAGATGCAGACGGACAAAACAGGTGTTAGTGGTGCAGACACAGCTGCACAGTTGCACTGGTGATTAAAATGAAGCTTGGACATTTTAGCAAGAGGTTTTGCACAAATTAGCCAAATGACAGTGATGTGGAGTGTGCGATATATATCCTCTGCGATAATATAATTGTTGTGTTAATGATGTGCGCGCACATTCATAGTGCGTTCTTTCACTGTGTGATTCAGTCTTGTAAAATGCATTTAGAATGATGCATAATTTCCATAAAATTATTAGAACGAGTTTACCGGTAAATACACAAATGTGCTGTTCATACAAACAATGGCTTTCCCTCTTTTTACCGGTAAAATACCATTCACACATCAGTTCCAAAATACTGGTAAACTCAGTTATGTCAATTACCCATCTGTGGAGAAGCGCTCTACAGGTGCTGGTCATATAATTAGAATATCATCAAAAAGTTTTTATTTCATTGTTTCATTTTTCACAAAAGGATTTATTTCATTAATTCCATTCAAAAAGTGAAACTTGTATATTATATTCATTCATTACACACAGACTGATATATTTCAAATGTTTATTTCTTTTAATTTTGATGATTATAACTGTCAACTTAGGAAAATCCAAAATTCAGTATCTCAGAAAATTAGAATATAACTTAAGACCAATACAAAGAAAGGATTTTTAGAAATCTTGGCCAACTAAAAAGTATAAAAATGAAAAGTATGAGCATGTACAGCACTCAATACTTAGTTGGGGCTCCTTTTGAAATGAATTACTGCAGCAATGCGGCGTGGCATGGAGTCGCTCAGGCTGTGGCACTGCTCAGGTGTTATGAAAGCCCAGGTTGCTCTGATAGTGGCCTTCAGCTCTTCTGCATTGTTGGGTCTGGCATATTGCATCTTCCTCTTCCCAATACTCCATAGATTTTCTATGGGGTTAAGGTCAAGCGAGTTTGCTGGCCAATTAAGAAAAGGGATACCATGGTCCTTAAACCAGGTACTGGAAGCTTTGGCACTGTGTGCAGGTGCCAAGTCCTGTTGTAAAATGAAATCTGCATCTCCATAAAGTTGGTCAGCAGCAGGAAGCATGAAGTGCTATAAAACATCCTGGTATACGGCTGTGTTGACCTTGGACCTCAGAAAACACAGTGGACCAACACCAGCGGATGACATGGCACCCCAAACCATCACTGACTGTGGAAACTTTACACTGGACCTCAAGAAATATGGATTGTGTGCCTCTCTTCTCTTCCTCCAGACTCTGGGACCCTGATATTCAAAGGAAATGCAAAATTTACTTTCATCAGAGCACATAACTTTGGACTACTCTGCAGCAGTCCAGTCCTTTTTGCCAGTCCTCTTATTCTGACGCTGTCTGTTGTTCAAGAGTGGCTTGACACAAGGAATGCGACAGCTGAAACCCATGTCTTGCATATGTCTGTGTGTAGTGGTTCTTGAAGCACTGACTCCAGCTGCAGTCCACTCTTTGTGAATCTCCCCCACATTTTTGAATGGGTTTTGTTTCACAATCCTCTCCAGGGTGCGGTTATCCCTATTGCTTGTACACTTTTTTCTATCACATCTTTTCCTTCCCTTCGCCTCTCTATTAATATGCTTGGACACAGAGCTCTGTGAAACAGCCAGCCTCTTTTGCAATGACCTTTTGTGTCTTACCCTCCTTGTGCAAGGTGTCAATGGTCGTCTTTTGGACAACTGTCAATTCAGCAGTCTTCCCCATGATTGTGTAGCCTACAGAACTAGACTGAGAGACCATTTAAAGGCTTTGCAGGTGTTTTGAGTTAGTTAACTGATTAGAGTGTGGCACCAGGTGTCTTCAATATTGAACCTTTTCATAATATTCTAATTTTCTGAGATACTGAATTTTGGATTTTCCTTAGTTGTCAGTTATAAACATCAAAATTAAAAGAAATAAACATTTGAAATATATCAGTCTGTGTGTAATGAATAAATATAATATACAAGTTTCACTTTTTCAATAGAATTAAGTGAAATAAATCAACTTTTTGATGATATTCTAATTATATGACCAGCACCTGTAGTTTCACGCTCTGTCCAATTTGATTTCATTTATTTTACTTCTAAGTGACAGGCGAAAGCAGATGATCACAGAATGCGGTTTTGCCCTTAATAACATGACACATGTAATAGTTACAATAGTTGTAAAGTTAGGTTAGAGTTGAGGATTCAAATGCAGATTTTATTTGAAAGAATGGTCAAAATAGGCTGGGTAAAACAGTAACATCCAAGGCAAGACGAAGGAGTAATCCAATAAACAGACAATGGTCAAACAATAAAAAAATGGAAAAACAGTCCAAGAATCAAAACAGGCAAGGAAAACAAGGAATCAGAGAACACAGAGACTAGAAACACGCTTCAGGCTAACAATACTCAGCAGTGTGAGTGTGTGTGAGTGCATATTTTATAGTCCTGATTGGAAACAGGGTGTGTCTGTAAATTAGTTCCTACGCAGGGGTTATGGGAAATGGAGTCTGGGTTAAATGACAAGAGTAAGGGATGGAGTGCCCTCTAGAGCAGGGGTTCCCAAACTTTTAAGCCCGCGACCCCCATGATAAATGCGCTGCTGCCCCGCGACCCCGCACACCCCCCCCCCCCCCCCCCACCACCACCTCCTCCTCCTCAACCTCAACAACCCCTTTTTTTGGAGCCTCCAAACACCTTTAACTTTAGCAAACAGCGGGATACGTTGTGTTGCTGCGCGTGATGTACTTACATAACTTGATTGTGATTGACGCTGATGTAATCTCGTAATGTCTGGGACAAAATTACAAATTGAATATATATATATATATTATATTTTTTTATTTGTATCAGACTTTTCTTCAAACACCATTTAACAAGTATTGAATTAACCCTTTCACACGTAAGTTTAAATATTCTGGCTGACCCCCAGCGTGAGTTTTTCAAGGCGATCGTTATTTAGATGTGTCACTTTATGGTTTCCATGGTGATGCGTCATTGCTTGTCACGTGACACACCGCAGAAACAACAGAGCTGAATGAATGATGATCTGCTTTTATGTCATTTTTCCTTTTTTATTCAAAATATTCACAAATTTGTAGATATGGAATGAAATAGCTGATATTCCGATTTTCAAATATATGCAAGTGGAAGTGTTTTGTTGTTTAAACGCCTTTATAACGATCTCGTTAGTTGAGCTGTATGCGCGATGGGCGCCGCTATCTTAGTTTGTGCCGCAGACGCAGTTCAGAGAATTGGATCTGTTGGATTTGCAACACGTGAATTCATCCACTTCTCCCGAAATACATAAAAGTAAGTGGATGGTGAACTGGGGAGAATAATAGAGTAAACTTTAAAGTTACTTAAACAATGTGTATCTGATATGCATAAAACGTGTCTAATTATAATGGAAAGGATTATTATTGCCTCGTCCTTTGACATCAGTGTGTATTTACAAACTCTAAATGTATTGTTTTTTTTAGTACTTATATGTCTGAAACCTAAAATAAAACATTATGTGGTTGAAAACACTGAAAAGTTGTGATGACAGCTCTGAGCGCGCCTGTCTCTGGGTCAGCGCCAGCCAACGCGGGAGAGCACATTTGAATTTCACGTCATGCAGTGACCGGTGTGATCATACACTCCAGGGACCAGCCTAGACTGATCACACCGGTGTGATCGTACGTGCGAAAGGGTTAAAATAATTGCAACAAAAATATATAGGGCCTATATATTTTTTCCACTTTTTTTTATAGAAATCATCTCGCGACCCCTGCGCCGGGGTCCCCCCACTTTGGGAACCACTGCTCTAGAGGAGCTCACAGGCTTATGATTGGCTGAAAACAGATGTCTTACATCAGTGCATTCTTGCATTGTATCTGCTCATACCGGTAATCTCCATTCCTCATTCACACAGCGCATGTTACTGGTAATTTACTGGTAATGTTACAACTTCTCATAGAATGAATACACTGGAATTTTTGAAAAGGTCCTGTTCACAAATGATCTCTTAAAAGTAATTTAACCGGTAATTTACCAGTAAAGATTGTAGGTGTAAAAGGGGCCACTGTTTCCACAGATCATTTTCACTTAAGAAAACTTTATATGATGTATTATGGAGCTTTTATTTTGAAACTCAACATCAGACAGTCCTGAATCTGAGTGATAGTCTGTGGAAACTAGTGATGGGAAGTTCGGATCATTTCATCGTCTCAAACCCTTGAGTCTCGTTCAGCAAAATGAACACATTTTTTTTTTTTTTTTTGAGTTATTTCATTCATTTTAGCAAAATGTAATTAAAATGTTACATGTTACTTCCCTAACATGTCTACTACTTACGCAAACACCGATCATGCTACAAACAAGACAAAACTATAATGCAATAAGAAACAGAAAATATTAATTCATTGTTTACCTGGATCTTTAGTCTAAGATTAGCTCACCTCACCTCTTATCTGACAAGTCTTTGGGTTTGAGTCATTTGTTCATCATGTGACAGCCGCATAAACTTAATCAATGCAGTCTGAACCAGAAAGAGATTTTTTCCTTACAAATGGTTGCATAGTTATTATTATTATTATTATTTTCTTTATTATAATTATTATTTACTCTTACAGTTACGTGATGCGTTTCTGGTCTCAGATTGTAGCTTTTTATTTCTTACAGTTTATAAATGTGTGAATTTCTGTCATGATGGTTCTTTTCCATAACACTGAATGTTGTAACAAAGGTAATAAAGAGTTGGTTATTATTATTAAGTCTCCTTCTGGCTCAGACTGCATAGGTTTAGCTTATGGGATTGTTGTGATGAACGAACGACTCGAAAAACCCAAAGACTCAAGAGATGAACTAATCAATTCTCTTTCCAGTGCAGACTGCATTGGTTAAGTATGGGGCTGTCAGGTGATGAACGAATGACTCAAAAAAGCCAAAGACTCAAAACAGATAAACTAATTTCAGTACAGAACCCATAGGAAGTTGCACATGTGTGACTGAATGAATCACGCCCCGAGACAACTCGTTCGTCCCGAGTCAAATTAAAGATTCGTTCAAAGTGAACAAATCATTCAAGAATGACCCATCACTAGTGGAAACATTGTGTGCTTCTCAAACGGAAGGCTGCATCCTACAGAGGCTGCATCCTTCAGTGGCTTGTAGGCTAAGAGTCCACCTCAGCATTAGATACTTGAATGAGACAGTCTAGTAGGTGCACATGGCTGCGTCACACATGTTCCCGCCCCCACCATCACGCCATGAAAATACCAATAAAATTTAATTTTGGAAAAATACTTTGTATTACAAATCTTTATAATATCTGGGTTTCTATTCATACAGTAAATCACAGCTGTCTGTGATCTCCCAGTGGCTTACATTACTGGCAGTTTAGTGTTAACTGACTAATTTACACCAAAAAAGAAAACATCTATGCTTTCATGTCTGAAAACATTATTTTTGTCTTAGACAAGCTCAGTGCCGACTCCTTTTCTGTCAGTTTATTTTTGTGAATTGGAATGTGTACAAAGGATTGTGGGTGATTGAAGGTCGAGAAGGATACATCCCATGCATCCTTCAAATTCAGTTGAAATGAAGGACACGAAACAAAGACTGCCTTCCAATGATTCTTGAGATGGCCTTCAGAGACATTTGATGACTTGGCTAAGATATGCAGCCTTCTGTTTAAAAAGTTCCATAAAATTATTTTAAATACGGAGAAAAGAAGGGAACAAAAGCTGAATATAATTGATGTTAGAAGGCTTTTATTTTGAAGTTAAAAATCTTACTGACAGAAAAAAAGATTTTGGCTTCATTGATATGTTTTAAAAATGTAAAAGATTTTATCTTATAAATATTTTACTTCTGTCTCCATTTCACATACAGATTTGCATATCTGCAATCATAAACCACATTTTTAAGGTATAATTTCTATATATATATATATATATATATATATATATATATATATATATATATATATATATATATATATATATATATATATATATATATATATATATATATATATATATGAAAATACAACAGTGCAGAAAACCTTGTGCAAATGAATGAATGCATGACAATGTCAATGTCAATATTTTTTCATCTTGTTTGGACTCTATTTGTTTATAATATTGCCAAAGGTATTCTGGTGAAAATGAGAAATACATCAATAAAACTTTAAAGACACTTTAAAGACTTCTGGCTGTGTGCTTTATGTAAATGAGTTCCACAGGAGAAAGAAAGGTGGGCCACACTGTGTGCCCCTCTGCTGCCAGAAGTCAATCACAGCACTGGAATTGAGAAAGCAGCGGTTTTGTCGCTTCAGAACTGCAACAATAGTGGTTGGGATAAGAGACAAAATTCTTTCCCAGAAGTTAAAACTGATGCCCACACTGACACTAACAGAGACGATACAACATGTAAGGCAATCAGAAGACATTGCAGTGCAAGTGGGTCTTCAGTCACATGGAATGCGGAGCAAGCTCGTCCAACAAGTCACACAAGGAACACCTATTAGAGGGAGGGGGAGACACACACACAGAGTGCGCGGCACAGCAGCACAGCTTGCTATGGGAATGGACGGAATTACAGTAGATGTGGTAAGAAACCGCAAGCAAAAGATTAAATATGCCTTGCAACAAAAAGTACATGTAACAAATGCAGTAAGAAAGGACACTGGCAGAGGATGTGTAAAACAAAGGCAGTAAGAGAAACAACAGAAGAAATGGAAAATGCACTATTCTTGGGAGATGTCAATAAGGAAACAAATGAGGAACATTGGACATTTGAAGTGAAAATCATCTTAAATGAAGGAGCTGAACCCTATGCAGTGCATGCATCATGCATCATGCCTCATACCTCGTCTTCTTCTGCCTAAGGTGAAAGCTGAACTGAGCCGTATGGAGAAAGAGGGCATCACTGAAAAGGTGACCGAGCCAACGGAGTAGTGCGTAGCCATGGTTCCTGTGCTAAAGCCCAATGGCGACGTTTGCATCTGCGTCGATTTGAGAAGGCTAAATAATGTAGTGAAGAGGGAGAAATTTGTTCTTCCTACAACAGAGGAAGTAACCTCTAAACTCTCTGGTGCCAGGATATTTAGCTCATTGGATGCAGCCAGTGGATTTTATCAAATCCCTCTGGAGGAAAAGAGTAGAAAGCTGACTGCGTTTATCACCCCCTTTGACAGATACGCTTTTAAACGGCTCCCTTTCAGGATCAGAAGCGCTCCAGAAATTTTTCAAAGAAAAATGACTGAGATATTACAGGGGCTTGACGATGTGGCAATTTGTATTGTTTTCAGTGAAACAGAAAAAAAACACGATGAACGACTGGAAAAAGTACTCAAAGTCATGGAGACGTCTGGACTAAAATTGAACAAACAAAGATACAGGTTAAGACAAAATCAAATTCACTTCTTGGGCCACATCATCGGTGCATAGGGGTGAAACCGGACCCGGCGAAAGTCGATAGCATTGCCAACTTTCCAGTACCCCAAAACATACACAAACTTAAACGGTTCCTAGGAATGGTGAACTTCCTAGGGAAGTACATCCCTAACCTCGCCACAGTCAGACAACCTCTGTATGACCTCTTGAAACCAAAGTTATGTGGAACTGGGGTCCAAGTCAGGAAGCAGCTTTTCAGAGAGTTAAAAATGCCTTGATGTACGCACATGTCCTCACTGTCTTTGATGCCAGAAAACCCACAACAGTTTCTGCAGATGCAAGCCGTAGACCTGTGTGAACTCAATAAATGCCATTATTTGGTAATGTGGGATTACAAATTTATAAAATGTTAAATCTAGGTTCCAATGTAATAGTATGTACATTGTGTTTTTACATTTTGAGGTTAAGATGATGACATTCTGAGATGATCAAGTCAAGCAGCCCAGGTTTCTGAGACATTGACATTTTGTTTGCTCTTCCTGACCATAAACTCAAGGCACAGCTGTGCCTTTGTCTCTATGATAAAGGTATCAGTGATACTGTCAGGCACCTCTGTTTTAAATGACACTGTAATGCTGACAAGATCAAAGATGGGGAAATGACCAGTATCAGGCCAATCCCTGTATTGCATTTGCATGCTTTGTTTAGGTTGTCTCCACCTCTGTGTATCCCCGCCCCCCCCCTTGAAATGTATATAAACTACAATGTATCCATGACTAGTTAGACTTTTGATGACTGTAGCGCCAGGCAGAGCGTTCTCAATAAAGAATTCTGCTGAAGATTACCCAAGAGTCTCCTGGTCTTCGCTGCTGAGTTTCCAACAGTAATATCAGATTACTACTCCAGATACATTAAGATCTTGTCACTTCCTGTCCCTTCCACTGGCCAAGTGATTGAAATGCAAAGCCACCTTTGCTCATTTTGGGATTGCAAGTGAGTTGAGAAGTGACAATGGCCCACAGTTCTCAAGCAAAGACTTCAGAGACTTCAGTTCTGAATATGACTTTGTCCATGTTACTTCAAGACCACACTTACCACAGGGCAATGGCCATGCAGAGAGGGCTGTACAGGTGGCCAAGAGCATTCTGAGACAGAAAGACCCCCTGCTGGCTCTTATGTCTTACAGGGCCACCCCATCAGCGTCCAATGGGTACAGCCCAGTAGAACTACTCATGGGGAGGAAGATTAGAACCACACTTCCTACACTGGAGGAGAACTTAAAACCTGCCTGGCCGGAAGATCAAAAAGTCAGAAATGCTGATGCCCTAGCAAAAGGTAAACAAGCATTCTTCTATAATTGCTGAAATGGAGTAAGCAAACTTGCCTGTATTAAGCCAAGGAGATGCAGGCCGTGTCAGAGTGAATGACCAAAAATACTGGACCAACCAGGGGAACATTCATGGTGCTTCTTCCACACCAAGGTCTTATGTAGTGGAGACTTCAGAAGGAAAGCTGCTCAGGAGAAATCGTCGTCATCTTCAGAAGTAGCACACTCCTTCAGAAACACCCAAATTCACAGTATATCCTGAAAGCATAGATTTTGAGACTTTGAGAGAACAAGTCCACATACACAGGCTTAGGACACACCCGCCTTGATACAAAATACACCTACACAGACACATGCCAATCCTACAGAGGACATCACATCAGGGCATGTACAGCAGTCATAGTCAACCAGAGTGACCCGCTCAGGGAGAGTGTGTAAGCCTGTGCAGAGACTGAATTTATAATCTGGTTGGTGCACTTGATACCATAAATGGGAATGTAAAACTTGGAAAAAAAAAGAGAGAATGGAGGATTAAAGTATAAGTTCATGTGTCTGTATGCATATTATACATGGTTTGAAGAGAAAAGTATGTTTAAAAGAAAAAAAAGTAATGTTGTTATGCATCAGTTTAAAGAAGCTTATTGAAAAGTTATGTTATAAATGTGTTTTATACTTACATTTTCTTGCTTAGTGGATAAAGAGATTAGAGGAACGCAGTTTTTGTACTTTGGATCTGAAATCAAGTTTTAAAAAAAAGGGAGATGTCATTCATGTTGATTGGTTAAAGGTTCCCTGAAGTGCCTTGAAACACACAGCATTATTCTATGTGGTGACGTAATTTCAACTGAAACAGGAAGAGAGGGTGGGACATATTGAGCAGCCCCGCCCCCTTTTTAAAATAGCCAATAAAGAATGTGACGTAATGCCGCATTGAGTTCTGGGAAACTGCTTTGTTTATCCGCCATACTTGCAGGACAGTGCTGCCTTTCCGCTGTTGAGTTTAGGGCAGTATTTTATTGTTTGTCGTGAAATGTCACCAGTGTATGTCATTCATGCTGCATCAAGAATTGCAATAGTAACTCAGTTCATCGTTCTGAGAGAAAACTGGACAATGCAGTATCTTTTTTTCACCCTTTCTATGTGTAAAAACACCAAGGGAAGGAGGTTGCGGAGAAGTCACCATATAGTAAATCTGTTAATGTCACTGATTAAACCCACTGACTCTCACTCAATAAAAGAATCACATTGCTGTGTGTTTTTGAAAGTTTTGATTTTGTTGGTTTAATAGTTAACATTACCTTCTTTGCGGCCATGACTCTCACTAGGCTTGTGAATTAGCACAACTTGAATAGGAGACTTTCTAAAATGCTTAAAATGGCTTAATGTACCAAAACAGTGATAAAGACAAAATTGTAAAGCATATACTATGTGCAGATATGCATATTAGCTCAAAATGTGAACGCAGCGCGTTTTCCTCTCATATAAAGAACGTGCTTAATGCACCGAGAAAGTATACACATATTACTAATAAAGCATAATATGTGCAGAAAAACAGATGAACGCAAAATATGATATTTAAATATAATTTTTTACTTTAAATGTCTTAATCCATAAGCGCTTTCTACATTACAGTTTTCTAAAGAGTGGAAAACGCTTTACATTTAATGTTGTGTTAATATTCTGGCTCATCTGCATGTCTTTTAGCATAACGGTCATTACATTAAACCAGCATTTCAAAATGCTACAGAACTGTTCACAAGCTCCTAGGAATTTGATTTTGCTTGTCATTTGTTGAAATAAATATAAAAAGTACAGTGAGTTTGTGACTGTTCGCTGAATGTGACCCACAATCTATGATTCTCCTCTGTGGCCATGGAAAAATAAATATTTATAATGACAACAATTATACTTTGTTATTTAAAAGTTTCCAACAAAGAAATGGATCGACTTCTGTCAGCTTGTTGAACACACACTTTTATTTGGATAATCTACCATATAATGGCTGAAGCAGGAGCGAGCGACCAGCGGGTGACAGTTTTCACGCTAATCAGGTAACGTTAATCATTGTAAATCGAATTCTACAAAACCTAAGAGAAAAAAAATCTAATTATCATGGAGTAAGCTAATAGTAATAGCTTCTCTTCCCTGCAAACGATACAATGAAGAATGAATGATCATTTAACTTAAAGACAAAACAAAAGATAAGCAGTTATCCTTATAGAGAATGAGAAGTAAGCATGGGAACGGATAGCATATCCTGCTAATACGGCGGCGCCTTCCCAAAATGCAATGCGGAGTGAAAAGATTGTGACTTTGGCAGATGATAAACAATGAAAAAAAAATGCATAAGGATGCATATTATCTGTGAGCAAGCACTGGGAAAGCACTGTGCCTACCCCCACCTCTGAAACGTCGACCTCCACCACAAACTGATGTGAAGGCTTAGGGGGTGGTCAAGGCAAATTAAACACCGGTAGGAATTGGCAAACCCCAGGAACTTCTGCAGGGCCTTGCCGGAATCTGGAGTTGGCCAATTCACCACAGCCTTAACGTTGTCAGTGTCCATGGACGCTCCCTGCAACCGCTCAAAAAACTGAAGACATCAACGGTAAAGGGGGTAGGTATTCTTAATCATGATATTGTTCAGCCCTCGGTATTCAATGCAAGGTTGCAGAGAGCCATTCTTCTTACCCACAAAAAAGAACCCTGTCCCAGCAGGAAAAGAAGAATGGCAGATGATCCCAGCTGCTAGAGAATTTGAAATATATTTCTCCATGGCCACACTTTCAGGGGCTGAAAGTGAGTATAACTTGTCCCCACCTGCATGGGTTCAGGATCGAAAGCAGCGCTGACCATATTGACACAGGTGGCTGAGCACTCAGAGACTCTAGAGTTTCAGAGACTAAAGTCTGCAAGGCATGCTGGTCCCGACATTGCAGATGGGCGTCAACTCACAAGGCCAACTCGATATGCCCATCAAGATCAGTGGGTAGTTCCAAGAGGAAGCAGAGATCGGCAGCAGACAGAGCTCAAGAGCAAGGTGCGGGAGAAATAATCCACTGGTAGCACAGTGACTGCAATGAGCAAGAACAATCCAGGACAGGAACAAATAGATAATCCAATGTAAACAACAGTGTACAGTCTAGAGCAGTAGCGAGGACCAAGTCCAAAGGAAGAGCGCATCCAGGACAAGACTTCACAAAAAAATAAATTAAAAAAAAAACACGATCTGACAACATAGTGTAAGAAGCAAAGCCATTAAAAAAAAGAGGGGTGATGAGCCACAGCTGCCGCTGATAAGCTCATCAGCAAAGGCACACACACTGAGGGAGAGAGAGAGAGCTGGAAAAACCATGACAAAAACAAGATATTAGTCTATATATCATTAGGTTAGATTAGATTCAACTTTATTGTCATTGCACATGTAAGGTACAAGGCAACGAAATGCAGCTAGCATCTAACCAGAAGTCCCAATAAGCAGTAAGTAGAGGATATACAGTGTCTACAATATGTTAGATATGTACAATAAATATACAAATAAGGCAGTACTATGGACATAATTTACAGATTTTAAATACTATCAGCATGATATACAGATAGGTGTACTATGAACATACTATACAGATGGATTATGTAATAGGTATATGTATACTATAAGCAGAAACTATGAGCATATGAACATTATTTACACTAGTGCAATGGACAGTGAAAAAAAAAAAAAAATTTCATAGAAAAATATAAAATATTTCCAGTGTGCAAATGGATCATTCAGTATTCTGGATGAACAGACAGTAGTGCAAAGTAATAACAAGTGAACTGTTTTGTTTGTTTGTAATCTCACACACTTGGACAATAGCAACACATATGTACGGATGTTGTTTGTTGACTTCAGCTTCGCATTTAACACTGTCATTCCCTCCAAGCTGACCACAAAACTTAGAGACCTGACATTAACATCTCCCTCTGCAACTGGATTATGGACTTTCTGACCAACAGACCTCAGCATGTTAGGTCAGGCCACACCTGCTCCATCACCATCACACTCAACACCGGCGTACCACAGGGCTGTGTGCTGAGCCCATTCCTCTACTCCGTTTACACCCACGACTGCAAGCCTGTGCATGGATCCAACCCCAAAATTAAGTTTGCAGATGACACCACGGTGATTGGCTTCATTAGAGACAACGATGAGACTGCCTACAGGGAGGAGGTACAGCACCTGGCCGCATGATGCGCTGACAACAACCTGCTCCTTAACACCAGCAAGGCCACGGAGCTCATTGTGGACTTCAGGAAGAAGAAAGGAAGCACGCATGACCCCATCCACATTAACAGGATGGTTGTTGAACGTGTCTCCAACTTCAAGTTCCTGGGAACCACCATCTCGGAGGACCTGTCCTGGACCACAAACACCTTCAGCCTGGTCAAGAAGGCTCACCAGCGCCTCTTCTTCCTCAAGTCACTGAAGAAGAACCATCTGAAGAACCAGCTTTTACCAGTGTTCGTTGTGGATTTTTACTGGTGTGTTGTATAGAACATCCTGACCAGAATTGCTCAGTTGCTGACCGCAAGGCACTGCAGAGGGTGGTGAAAACCGCCCAACACATCACAGGGACACCACTTCCTGCTATTGAGGACATCCATAGAAAACGCTGTCTACGTCAAGCTTGCAGCATTCTTAAGGACTCCTCTCACTCTGACCACAGACTGTTTAACCTCCTGCCGTCTCGGAGACGCTTCAGGAGCCTCCGGACAAGGACAAGCAGATTCAGGAACAACTTTTTCCCTACAGCTGTCTCCTTACTGAATTCTGCCCTCTGACAACCCCCCAACCCCCCCCCCCCCACCAACACACACACACACCAAACACACAGACTCCTCACCCCTCCTTCATCACTACATCTGGTTTACAAACAAACAAAAACAGTTCACTTGTTATTACTTGCACACTGTCTGTTCATCCCAGATTACTTAATAATCCATTGCACACTGGAATATTTTTCTATGCACTTTTTACTGTCCATTGCACTAGTGTAAATTATGTTCATATGTTCATAGTTTCTGCTTATTGTGTTGTTAAATTTATTTATTTATTTATCTGTATGTTTTGTTTGTTGTTAGTATATCTGTATATCATGCTGATAGTATTTAAAATTTGTAAATTATGTCCATAGTACTGCCTTATTTGTATAGTTATTGTACATTTGTAACATATTGTAGATACTGTATATCCTGTACTTACTGCTTATTGCACTTCTGGTTAGATGCTAACTGCATTTCATTGCCTTGTACTTTACATGTGCAATGACAATAAAGTTGAATCTAATCTAATCTAAACCAGATGTAGTGATGAGGAGGGGTGAGGAATCTGTGTGTTTGGTGTGCTCGGTGTGTGTGTGTGTGGGAGGGGGGGTTGGTTGTCAGAGGGCAGAATTCAGTAAGGAGACAGCTGTAGGGGAAAAGCTGTTCCTGAATCTGCTGGTCCTTGTCCAGAGACTCCTGAAGTGGCACCTGGAGGTCAGGGGGTTAAACAGTCTGTGGTCAGGGTGAGAGGAGTCCTATAGAATGCTGCAAGCTCGACGTAGACAGCGTTTCTATGGATGTCCTCAATAGCAGGAAGTGGTGTCCCTGTGATGCGTTGGGCGGTTTTCACCACCCCCTGCAGTGCCTTGAGGTCAGCAACTGAGCAGTTCCCATACCAGACTGTGATACAACTGGTCAGGATGCTCTCCATCGCACACCGGTAAAAGTTCACCAGGATGGCTGAAGACCATTATTCCCTTTTAGTTACACAAATTGAAATTTGGTAGACCGTGCCTAAAATTCTTTAAACTAAAAGGTTTTAATGACATTCACAGAAGCCCATGTTTTCTTTTTCTCAACTTTTTATAGTTTAATTCAATTTTATATAGGATACAGCTGAGATGGCGATATGATTATAATATATTTAGATGTCATACCACACCAAAGATGGTAATGGAATGACTTCCCGTAAATATTTCCATATATATATTTAAATGTAATACCACAAACATTTAGTAATGACTTATTTGGACCCACACACAATCGTGGACACACCCTAGATTTACACACTAGATTTACTCATCAGTAAGGGTTTAAACATTTCATCCATTGTTATTAAGGACGTAGCACTATCTGATCACTTCTGTATTTTCTTTGATATATTAATCTTTGCTACCACTGAATCTAGATGTCTCTATCAGAAAGAGCTGCATTAACGAGAACACTAGTGTGCTATTTATGAAGGCTATATCTTTAAGACCAAGCATTTCTGTAGACTCTGTTGATCTTCTCCTTGATTCCTTTAACTCAAAAGTTAAGAATGTTATTAATGATATTAAGTCATTAAGAAGACTGGCAGACAAAAAGCACCCTGGAGAAATTCAACAGCAGTACAGAGTATGAAAAAACAATGCAGAAAAGCTGAGCTGATGTGGCGGAAGACAAAACTTGAAATTCACTATAGCAGCGGTTCTCAATTCCAGTCCTCGAGACCCCCTGCTCTGCACATTTTGCATGAGACTGGAAAACTGGGTCGGGCTTTCTGGGATGGAAATCAAATGGTTCAGGCCATACTTAGAAGGGAGAGGTTATTATGTGAGTATAGGAGAGCATAAGTCTAAGTGGACGTCCATGAAATGCGGAGTCCCACAAGGATCAATTCTTGTACCACTCTTGTTTAGCCTGTACATGCTCAAATAATGAGAAAGAACCTAATTGCCTTTTAAAGCTATGCAGATGACACCCAGATTTTCCTAACCTTATCTCCAAATGACTACAGCCCCATTTACTCCCTCTGCCAATGTATTTATGAAATAAACAGTTGGATGAGCCAAAACTTTCTTCAGATAAACAAGGACAAAACAGAAGTCATTGCATTTGGAAACAAAGATGAAGTTATCAAGGTGAATGCATACCTTGACTCTAGGGGTCAAACAACTAAAAATCAAGTCAGGAATCTTGGTGTGATTCTGGAGACAGACCATAGTTTCAGTAGTCATGTCAAAGCAGTTACTAAATCAGCATACTATCATCTCAAAAAACATTGCAAGAATTAGATGTTTTGTTTCCAGTCAAGACTTGGAGAAACTTGTTCATGCCTTTATTACCAGCAGGGTGGTCCCAAGTGTCACGATCATCAGCTGGAGTGCCCATGATCTCCAGCAGAGGGCACTCCACTCAGGACTCTTGCATTTGGTGTCCATTTTCATTCCCAACTCCATTTCCCATAATCCTGTGCTTAGGTCTAATCACCACCAGGTGTTCCCCATTACCACTCCCCTATATAAACTGTGTTTGGACTCATTGATTGCGAAGTTTTGTTTAGCCCCATCTAGCATTTCCGAGCGTTTTCCCCAGTGTTTGTTCCTTCCGTGTTTGACTTTGGATTGTTTATACCGACTGTGATTCTCTGCTGCCTGCCCTGACCTCTGCTTGTTCTGTTGTTGATTTTGGATATCCCTGTACATACCTGACGCTGTTCCCCGATCATTGCCTGTTTGACCATTCTGATATTAAACTACTGCAAATGGATCCGAACGTCTCTGACTCCATGTTACAGAAGACTTCGCCAAACCAGGATCCAGCAGTCCAGAATTCTCTCATTACCAAGATGTCGGTTCCCACTTCTAGGTCAGTGTGTCAACTATCTAGCCCTGTCATTGACCCAGTGGAGCAGCTACTGCACCTTCGGCAAGGAGATCAATCTATTGAGGAGTTATGTTCAGCAGTTTTCTGTGAATTAGTATATCAAGTTCCTCTAAATGATGAAGCTTTGTTTATAAAGGACTTGTTTCGTTTTGGAATCAATTAAATCATGGTTACTTGGAGGGGGAATTTAATGGCCGTCTAAGGACATCATAGAATATGCTCTTTTGTTGTGTGGCTCTTCGTTCACTGTGGGTGAGGCAGAGGACAGTGTTGAAACCCCCACGCCACTGCACAAGATGGCCGCCAGCCCGGTGCCACTGCACGAGATGGCCGCCAGCCTGGCGCCACTGCACATGATGGCCGCAAGCCCAGCACCACTGCACAAGATGGTCGTGAACACAAAACCACTGCACAAGATGGCAGCCACAGGTGATCGTCACGAGCAAAGTCAAGTCACCGTTGATCGTCAAGAGCAAAGTCAAGTCACCGTTGATCGTCAAGAGCAAAATCAAGTCACCATTGATCGTCAAGAGCAAGGTCAAGTCGCCGCTGATCTTCCAGAGTCAGGTCAGGTCGCCGCTGATCTTCACAAATCAGGTCAAGTCACTACTGAGCTTCCAGAGCCTCGTCACGTCTCAGCTGAGCTTCCAGAGCCTGGTTACGTCTCAGCTGAACTTCCAGAGCCTGGTCACATCTCAGCTGAAATTCCAGAGCCTCGTCACATCTCCGCTGATCATCCAGAGCCTCGTCTCATCCTGTCCTGTTATGCCAAGAAATGTTTCTCTCAGCCTGTTGTGTTGCTGTCAAGGAGATGGTTACTGTGCTGTGGAACCTCCAGAGGTTGGCGGCAACTGCTGCAGAACCTTCGGAGGTGTCAGTAGTATCCACCCACAAACTCACGGCCCTGTCCCTGTCACGGCCCACGGAGGCCATCCCACGAGCTCACCACACTGTCCTGTGTCACCGGCCCACGGACGGAGCCGTCATTAACCTGTTTTTTTATGTTCTCTGTTTTCAGTCCTACCTGACCCAGACTGGCTCTCCTGTGCTCCTCCTTTTCCTAATTGTCCTCCCTCTCACCCGCTCCTGCCTCCTCCACCGCTGTCGTCTGGCAGTCCCTCTGCTCGCCCTCAGCCCATCATCATTGCTGTGCGAGCTCCGTGGGACTTCCATCCTCCAACATGGCCGAAGTCTCCCTCACCTACACCTTCAGCCTCCAAGGCCTGGACTCCGCCTTGGCCTGTTGACCCGTCGGCTCCACCATGTCTCCTAGCTCCCTCCTCTCCGCCGTGGCCTGGCAGTCCACAAGCTCCGCCTGACTCCCTCGTCCCTCGTGTCCGGTCTTGCCGTCCGTCTGGGGGCTGGCGTCGCCATCCTCCTACACCTCAGTACTCCACCTCCTCCTTGGCTTCGCCTCGTCCCTCCGTACCTCCGGCTCAGTCAGGCTCCTTCGTCCCCTCGGCTCCACCTCAGTCCTCTGTCCACTCTGGCTCCACCGCGGGGCCTTCCAGATCCACATCTCTACATCAGTCGCCAGAGTCATCTGTTCCACCTAGGACCATCTCCGGATTCCTCCCTGTCACCCTGGCTCTGGGGCTCTCCGTCTCTGCCTCGGGCTCCTCCTCCACCTGCTCCGCCGCCGTTGCTCGGCCCCCTGGAGTCGGCGGTTATTCCTTCTCCATGGCTCCTCCCACCATCTGCTCCACCTTGGGCCATTAAGGCTGTGGCCTGGGTCCAGCTAGACTCCTCTTGCTCCAGGTCCCTCCTGTCCCTGTGTCCCTCCTGTCTCCTCCCTGGCTCCTCCCTCCATACCTCCCCCTGTTCCGCCTCCGCTCCACCTCCCACCTGAACTCTGGTCTACTCTCAGTTAGGAGCGTCTGGAAGCCACTCCTTAGCAGGGGGGCTATGTTAAGCTGGAGTGCCCATCATCTCCAGCAGAGGGCACTCCACTCAGGACGCTTGCATTTGGTGTCCATTTCCATTCCCAACTCCATTTTTCCCATAATCCTGTGCTAAGGTCTAATCACCACCAGGTGTTCCCCATTACCACTCCCCTATATATATATACTGTGTTTGGACTCTCAATGATTGCGAAGTCTTGTTTAGCCCCGTCTGGCAATTTCCGAGCGGTTTTTTGTTTTCCAGTGTTTGTTTCCTTCCGTTTTTGACTTTGGATTGTTATATACCGACTGTGATTCTCTGCTGCCTCCCCCCCGACCTCTGCTCTTGTTTCTGTTGTTGATTTTGGGATATCCCTGTACATACCTGACGCTGTTCCCCGATCATTGCCTGTGTTGACCATTCTGATATTTAAACTACTGCAAATGGATCCGAACGTTTCTTGACTCCACGTTACACCAAGAAGACCATTAGACAGCTACAGCTCATCCACCCCGTAGCAAAACGCTGCTTGCCAGGATTCTGACTAGAACCAGAAAAAATCTGAGCATTCAGATTTCCTCAGCGTCCTTACACTGGCTTCCAGTTACATTTACGATTGATTTTAAAGTTACTTTTACTCATTTATAAATCACTCAAAGACCTAGGACCTAAATATGTTGCATATATGGCTCACTGATATATAAGCCTATCAGACCACTCGGATCATTAGGATCAAGTTCTACAAATACTAAGGGTTCACACAAAACAAGGGGAATCTGCTTTTAGTTATTATGCCTCCCGCAGTTGGAATCAGCTTCCAGAAGAGATCAGATGTGCTAAAACATTAGCCACATTTAAATCCATAATCAAAACTCATGTTTAGCTGTGCATTTATTGAATGAGCACTGTGCTACGTCTGAACTGATTGCACTGTATTTTATGTATGTTTAATTTTTTTTTATTATTTGTTTTTTTAATTTTTTTTTTTTTTTAAAAGTTTTAATTATTTTTTATGATTATTTTAATTCATTTTATGTAAAGCACTTTGATTTACCATTGTGTATGAAATGTGCTATATAAATAAACTTGCCTTGCCATATTTCGCAAATGCTATCATTCATTATTAAATGTATAACTTCAATATAAAATAGTATAAAATGCAAATGTAACCCTTTATGTCTATTGTAACCCTAACTGTGTTACTCAACATGTGATGAATTCAGATGCAGTGTTTCTCCTCCAGCTGGTTTGTCTTTGGCCAAAACAAACAACAACACTTCATCAGCTATTTCTTGATTTAATGAACTGCTTCATGCACAAGCGGTAACTCTAATTACCTCAACATTATTGACTTTCATCATCAAATATATCAACTAATCCAAAACGATGAACATCCTCAGAAATGCGATTTCTTATTTATGAAATGGAGAATGGCCAGAATGGGTGGGGTCATCTGACTATATAAGTGGGCATTTTGGCATAGGATGCCAGATTTCTTCTTCATCAGCAATGACAACATTCTTCACGTATCTACGAGACTCAAAGCCTTCTCACCATAGATACACCTCACAGTGGAATAAGCTGGCCAGTGAACTCTCTTTGCTCAGCTGATTCGGCACTTCTTTCAGCCACCTTCAGCGTCGCAGTAGCAGCGATCACGGTTACAACGTAGGCAGGGTGTGCGTCTATGCGTAGGCTACACCGTAGGTCCGACGCAGAAGTAAAAATCAGCCTTTAGTGTTGTCACTTCAGTCAAAGTAACCTGAGGATCCTATGCCAGAATGCCCACTTATATAGCCAGATGACCCTGGCCCATTCTGGCGGGCCTCTGTGTGGGGCTTCATGGCCATAGGCTCGTGCAGCTCTGCTGCAGAGCCATTGGTTGTTTTTTTATTCACTGCATGAACCAATGGCCATTGTGTTTTTAAAAAAGGCTTCAGTAATCAGAGAAAAAGGAGTTTTCCCCATAGCATCTTAGCGACACAGTACTCGTTCCCGTGTCACAGGGAACCGAGGTTACGTTAGTAACCATGTACGTTTCTTATTTACAGCAACTCTAAATAATGAAGTTAAGTGAAGAGCCAAAAAACAAATTCAGCCCAGAGAAACAAAGAATCTCACTGAGAAAGTAACAGCATTGAACATTTTAACATTGTGCAATGGGTGCCGTCAGAATGAGAGTCCAAACAGCTGAAAAAGCATCACAATAATTCACAAATAATCCACACCATTCCAGTCTTCCGATCATTAAGACCTTTTTTAAAAAAAAAAAAACTTCAAAGCATCGCTTCTGGCCAAAATATTTCTGTATTGACTCTCATGGTGAGCAAGTGATTTAATGCTAAATTTCTCAAAATCTGTTCCCATGAAGAAAGAAACTCATCTACATCTTCTATGGCTTGAGAATGAGTACATTTTCAGCAAGTTTACATTTTAGGTGAAGTAGTATGGTATGTCTTTATTTTTTGTTGCTGTGTCTGCACAGTTCTAGTACTGATGTCTCTCTTTCTGTTTTTATTATGATTACAGAGGAGTAACAGCAGTAGATCTTTTGCAGAGATGAACAGCATGCTAGACACTGGAGTTTATGTCTTGATAACACGTCACTTCCTGTTTGTTGCTGCCTTGTGTTTTGAGTTTGAGCTCTGTCAAGTTAATTCTTTATCTTCTATTTTTTATCTTAAATTATCAATTTTATATACCATCATTTTCATTTCTATAACGTGTAAATATATCCTCTATCGTATTCTACAACAAAAACAATCAGAGCGCCTTGTTATAACTAGTTTAATTTTGATTTCCAGAGTCCGCTATTATCTTATGGCCCGTTAGCATTGCCAGCGTGGTTGCAGCTAATCTCGCATACTCTATTCACACACACTAACAATATTTTTACTTACTTTAAACGTTGCTTTAATGGTGGATGTGTGTCTAACCTTTGAGTGCAGGTGTATGATGACATGTTCGAGCTGTCCAATCTATTAAGACTGTGTCTGATCCCCGAATAGTGAGGTCAAAATATAAATTTAATGCACGATCTAGAAAAAATCTGATCGTGATTAAACCAGAAAATGTAAAATAAATGAAAAAAAACAATTTTTTAAGTTTGGCCTCATAAACATTAGATCACTCACACCCAAAGCAGTTATGTAAATGAAATGATCGCAGATAATAGTTTTGATGTACTCTGCTTGACTGAAACCTGGCTCAAACCAAATGATTATATTGGTCTAAATGAGTCTACTCCACCAAGCTACTGTTATATGCATGAGCCCCGTCAGACTGGTCGTGGGGGAGGTGTTGCAACAATATATAGTGATATTCTCAATGTTACTCAGAAAAACAGGATACAGGTTTAAAATCATTCGACTCGAAATACTTCTGCTTAATGTTACACTGTCAGATATGCAAAAGAAATCTATCGTATCTCTTGCCCTGGCTACTGTGTATAGACCACCAGGGCCATATACAGAATTCCTAAAAGAATTAGCAGATTTCCTCTCAGACCTGTTGGTTACCTTGATAACCCCCTCTATTTGTCGGAGATTTTAACATTCACGTTGATAATAGAAATGATGCATTTAGGGACTTGTGTTTGACTGACCTAAGCCATAAACTCTTTTGTTCAAGCAAAATGTCACCAGGCCCACTCATCGTTTTAATCATACACACTAGATTTAATTATATGCATGGAATCGATCTTTATTGGATTGTACCTCAAAGTGATGAAGTCACTGACCATTTCCTTGTATCGTGCATTCTGCGTATTGATGATAATAACTATATAGCTTCGCGTTATCATCCGGGCAGAACTATTGTTCCAGCCACCAAAGACAGATTCACAAATAACCCCCCGCCTGATTTATCTCAACTGCTCTGTGTACCCATAAATACACATGAACTAGACAAAATGACTGGCAACATGGGCACTATCTTCTCTAATACATTAGAAGCTGTTGCCCCCATCAAATTGAAAAAGGTCAGAGAAAAACATACTGTGCCATGGTACAACAGTAATACCCACGCTCTCAAGAAAGAAACTCGTAGTCTTGAGCGCAAATGGAGAAAAACTAACTAACTAACTAAAGTTTTTAGAATTGTGTGGAAAAACAGTATGTCCAGCTCTAAAAGCTGCCAGGGCCGAGTATATCCACAAACTCATAGAAAACAACCAAAACAATCCAAGGTTTTTATTTAGCACAGTGGCTAGATTAACAAATAACCAGACGCCCACCCACCGATCTAAATATTCCCTCACAGTTAAATAGTAATGACTTTATGAATTTCTTCACTGATAAAATAAGATAACATCAGAAATACAATAACAAATGTAGATTCTACAGCGTCTAATACTTCAGTTTCATCCATCGCACCCAAAAATAAACTGCAGTGCTTTACAACTATAGGACAGGAAGAGCTAAATAAACTTATCACTGAATCTAAACCAACAACATCTTTATTAGATCCTGTACCCACTAAATTACTGTGTTGTTAAGAGTTGTTACCTGTAGCAGAAGAACCGCTTCTCAATATTATTAACTCGTCGTTATCTTTAGGTCACATCCCAAAACCATTCAAGCTGGCGGTTATTAAGCCTCTTATTAAGAAACCACAACTAGATCCTAGTGAACTGGCAAATTACAGACCCATTTCAAATCTTCTGTTTATGTCTAAAATTTTAGAAAAAGTTGTGTCTGCTGCTCAGTGCTCAAGAATGATCGCTATGAAGAATTTCAGTCAGGTTTCAGGCCCCACCATAGCAACAGAACTGCACTTGTTTAAAAAAAAAAATCAGCTGTTGCATCAGACCAAGGCTGCATCTCATTGCTAGTTTTTACTTGACCTTAGTGCTTGCGTTCGACACCATACGATCATGACATACTCAAAGATAGATTACAAAACTATACAGGTATCCAAGGGCAGTGCTTTAAGATGGTTTAGATCCTACCTGTCCGAATGTCTTGGACAGGGCTGTCGCTAGTGGGGTGAAAGGTTTGTGACAAGTTATAGGGGCCCACAGCTGAGGGGGTGGGGCCCCGGCAATCTCAACCGCTGGCTGAGGCCAGGCCTAAAAAGATGCTCAGGACAGTTGACGGGCCAATGCTTGGTATTATCGAGAGCTTATCATTTGCATTTTTTAAGCCTTGCCAATTTAAATATTCAAAAGAGTTTAAAGCATTCAAACACAATGCGCAGAAAAACTCAATTGAGTACTTGCACTCTGTGTTCGGGTGCGCACGCAGAGAGCCGCGTCTCAGGGACAGCAACACTAAACTGAGCTTTCCTTCACGTCCTCCAGCACCTGATTGAACAAATACAAATCGGCAGTTTAAACTTGCAAAAAATATGTGAAAGAGCCCAATCATCTCCCACGACTTGAACACCAAATTTGTCCTCTCCTTGCTCTTATAACCGACAAATACATATAAAATGATGTCCAAAATACACGTCTTGGAGTATCCTCAAAAAAACTGTTGGTTAAGTCTAAAGTGAAAGTAAACAGTGGAGAAAGAAATCGGATGTGTATCATTATAATGGATGCATTGTCTCTCAAAGTGACAGCGCCTAATTTACTAGCTGCTGTCGGTGTCCTTAATGTTAATGCAAGAAAATGACTTTGTAGTTTAACAAGAATCCACATTCAAACCAAAAACTATTCAGACACCAGATATAATTTTTGATATTTTTTTTTACTAGTGGGTGCAGGACAGTAAGTGCGTTAATTTATGCAAGTGAGTATAGTAAATAAAGTAAACTGTGACATACACGGGGGCAGCTGTGGCCTAATGGCTAGAGAGTTGGACTTGTAACCAGTAGGTCGGAGGTTCAAGTCTTGGTGCTGGCAGGAGTTGTCGGTGGGTGTCGGTGGGTGCTGAATGAACAGCGCTCTCTTCCACCCTCAATACCCATGGCTGAAGTGCCCTTGAGCAAGGCATTGAACCCCCAGTTGCTCCCTGGGCGCTGGATATATAGCTGCCCACTGCTCCAGGTGTGTGTTCACGGTGTGTTCACTTCTCACTGCTGTGTGTGTGTTCACTGCTCCGGGTGTGTGTTCACGGTGTGTTCACTTCTCACTGCTGTGTGTGTGCATTTGGCACCAATTACTTGGCAAATGTCACGACTTTCACTTTCACTCTCATACTATACCTAAAAATTCTTCATACAGTGGACTACCAGTAAAATTGATTAAAAAAAAGCAAATTAAAAAAAAATATATGGACCAAAAATTATTCAGACACTTTGACCTAACCATGTTTTGCTTAAGTGTTTTTTCTTTAATTTACCTTATTTTTTTACTCCACAGACTGAACAAAATTAAGCATGCGTGGTAATTGGTCAAACAAAGTATTGATAGTTGTTGTAAATATGTCATACTAACAGTTGTCTGAATTTTTGGTTGATTGTAAATCCGTTACATACCTTTTTCTGCCAAAGTTATCTGACATTTTTTTTTATCAATTTTACTGGTAGTCCACTGTATGAAGAATTTTTGGATATAATATGTCACCGTTTAATTTATTTGTTATACTCAGTTACATAAATTAACTATACTGTCCTGCAGTAAATTAGGCGCTGTCAATTTAAGAGACACTGCGTCCGTTATAATTATACACATCCGATTTCTTTCTCCACTGTTTACTTTCACTTTAGACATAACCGACAGTTTTTTCGATGATACTCTCCAAGACGTGTATTTTGACATCATTTTGTCTGTATTTGTCGGTACAAGAGCAAGGAGAGGCAAATTCGGTGTTCAAGCGCTTTGAGACGCGTCTCTCTGCGTGCGTCCTGTGCGCACAGAACACACCCGCGCATGGGAGCTGAATTGGGTTCTTTTCACATCTTTTTTTTCTTTTTGCATGTTTAAACTGTGATTTATATTCGTTCATTCAGGTGCAGGAGGACGTGAAGGAGAGCTCAGTTCGGTTTTGCTGTCTGTGAGACGCGGCTCTCTGCGTGCGCACTGAACACTGCGCATGAGTACTCAGTTGAGTTTTTCTGTGTCTTGTGTTTGAATGCTTTAAACTCTTTTGAATATTTAAATTGGCAAGGCTTAAAAATTGTGCAAATCTGAATAATAGTAGTAGTATTTAAGTAGTACTAGCATGCATAATAATAATAATAATAATAATAATAATACTAAAGATGGTGATGATAACAATAATTATTAAGATTGTCATTGCTGTTTTTTTTCTTTTCATTTCTGTTATTATCATCGCTGTTCTACTGCTGTTTTTGTGTTTCGCGCTTCACAAAAATTAATTGAAACTCAGCGAATACATGCCTCACATACATTATAAATATAGCTATAGAAAGCTTTAAATTACTACTTAACGAGTTAAAAGATCAAAACAAAAACTCTTTCATTATAATCAGATGGATGCACTTCTCTCCAAAGGCGCGTCTAATGAAGAGGTGGTGAGTCAGAATCGGCAACTTCATCCTTGCGACACAGACTCAGGATTTATTTAAATAATGAAAGTGACTTGATATACAGCCAAGTATGGTGGCCATAATTAGTGCTCTGCATTTAACCCATCCAAAGTGCATACACACAACAGTGAACACACTCACACACAAAATTTTCAGAAGAGAAGAAAGAAAGATAGTGGTCATCTACGCAAATCAGAAAAAGAGGCGGCTTTTCTGCATTAACTCTTTGTGCAGTTATAATTCATTTTTAATGTATTTTTAATGTAAAATACATGAAATGTAGAACATATAAAAAAGTCCTCGAGGCTCGTCTGCCAGTGGCCCCCCCCCCCCCCCCCAACCATAAAAGTGAAACACCAACTTTGTTGTTACATTTTTAAAAGCAAGTTCTGAATTGCAGTTTCCTCATGACAATCTATCAGAAGTGAAAAGTTTACATTCTTTGCAGAAACAGATGCACATATTAATGTAATTTTGTTGTTTTAAATTGCATTGCAGTAATTGCTGTAATGACAATGACGCTGAGCAAGCTGCTGCCTCATGGCAGGACGTGTGCATATTTCTGCTTTGATTTTTTTTCCAGCAAACTAGCATGTTATCATGTTACAAAGAGCTTTAATTTGAAGAAGACAAATCAATAATAACAACATGCAAAGTTTTCATGGTCAGATAAGAGTAACCATTTACAATTAATGTGCTCAAAAGTCTTTGCAAGAATGTGTACTGCACGCAGCTTCATATTTTCTACACAAAGAATGAAAGCACAGATGATGACAGTTCAGTGGGAAATATTCACATTGTTACTGTACTCAGCCTACTCTACAGTTCCTGATTCATGAAAAGACCTTTCTCTCCCTCATATCCAGCAGACTGCTGATGTGCGGAGTGGAGAAATGATGCCTAAGATTCCACTGCTTGAAAAAGCAGTTTTGTGTTTAGAGATGAGAAACATTATGAAAACTGAATTTAAGGAAAAAACATAAACACTTGAGGAGCCATAAGAAACTATCTTAAAGTGGAAAATATGCAACCCCTGGCATATTTAAGAGGCGTCTGTTGAGGCTGTAACTGCATAGTCTGTTTTGGTTTTGTTTTCTCTCAGTTTCCTATGCTCGTTTTGCCTTAGTCCCCGGCAATTGATTGTTTCCTTGGTTGTTCATTAAATAACAACCATAATTGAATTACAATAACAACAATACATTTTCCAGTGCAAATGTATCTTAAAATTAAAATACACTGAGAAGCAAAATTGACTTAAGTCTTGTCTTCTGTGGAACTAAAAACAAGAAGAAATGGGCTGTTTTATATATATATATATATATATATATATATATATATATATATATATATATATATCGATATATATATATATATATATATATATATATATAATAATATATATATATACTAGATATATATATATTAGTTTTTTTTATAGATATTTGTAATGGAAAACAAGACAAAAATACATTTAATTCCATGACTATATAAATCAAAGATTTTCGGCTCTGATTTAAGACCCTTTTGAAGGCCATAATTGTGTGGAAGGTTGAAATAAAGTCTTTTTAAGACCCTCTGTAAAACCTGCAGAAACCCAGTTTAGGGGTGGACCTTCATGCTTACCTTTCTCAAAAAAAATAAAAATAATCATGCATGCACTTTATATGATTCACAATGTTCCAAATTCATATGAAATCGCCACCTTTGTGAGAAGATTGTTTTTTCCTGTGAATTCACGCCGGCCAGTTGTTAGAGCTATTCAACCAGGTAACGTGATGCATCGAACTGCTCAAAGAATTGTTTTGCTGCTGTCCCATCTTCAGATCTTGTGTTTACATAAACTGAAGGGTTTCACCAGAGTTTGAACCTGGAAATACACAAAACCCTGACAGTGTCATTTCTTGACAGCTCGACCTTCTTTGATAAATTGTGCTGTGTTTGATAAAGTGAGCGCAGCTCAGAAACGCCCCTCATTTCCTCTCCCTGCCAGGCACAATGATGACTAATGTTGCTGCTCATTGTGTCCACCACAGATTTCTTTCTTTCTGCCCCGGGTGGGTGGAAATCAAGGCATTTGAATCTGAATTCTGAAGAGTCTTGTTAGTCTCCTAAAGAGCCGCATTGTGTATAAGTGGGTTATATGAGTGCATTATGAACAGCCATGGTGTGCAGAGTGTGGCTAGTAGCGCGTAAAATCAGAGATGTATAAAGTATAGAGAACCAGACTTGAGTAAAAGTACAAGTGCTCTATCAAAAAAGTGACTTGAGTAGAAGTTGAAGTGCTCTTTAAAAGCACCACACTTAAGTAGAAGTACTAAAGTATTCAACATTTTTTTGTACTTAAGTATTGCGCAAGTAGTCTATTTTAAAATTTACTACTCAAGTACTGAAAGTAAAAGTACAAGTATTGTGTTATGTAGTTATTAAAGAAAGTATTAGTCAAAAGTTTGACACATATTGTTTTTTATTATTTCAAATGATTAACCTAAATGGACAATCACAATTCCTTTGACTGTAACTTTTTGTATCTCAAACAAAAAACATATTAAGTATGTCCCTTCCCCCTTTAAAGCATCCCTCCCTTCTCTTCCCTGCTTGTTTTTTTTTCATCCACAATCTTATTCCTTCTTAAACTAGTGTGATCATCAGCAGTCATTTTTGGAAGTTACACATTTTCTTTTTCACCACTCAACTTGTTAGGGCAACTAAAGATCTCAAAGCCAGTAGGCCACATTCAAGTATTTTCTTATGTAAAAACAAAGTGATTAGGAGCACCTTAAAAACTGAGCTTAAATATTTGTAAACAAAAACAGATCAAATATGCCCCTTCCCCTTAAACAAAAGCATCTCTACCCTCTCTTCCCTCCTTGTGCTTTTTTTTTCTCCACAGCTTATTCCCTGTCTCTTAAACTGGTATGCATAAAGCAGGCTCCCATACCACATCACTTTCTCACTCTAACATCATAATGCCCTGTTTATAGGTATGGTTTGCAATATCTTATATACAGGACAAGCTCATGTGTGTTTCTATATAAAAAAAAAAAAAAAATCAAAGTAATCCCCAATTTTTGGAGCGGGTACTGTAAAAAATGGTGGTAAGCACACTTATATTCTCATTTCCAGAGGTGTTCTGAGTAATTATTTGTTTGTAACACTTTACAATATAGTTTGATTTGTTAACATGACATTAGTTAATGTATTAGACTAGATAACTAACCATGATCAATACCTTTGTTACTGTATATTATTAATCTTTGTTAATATTAGTAATATTATATAACTATGTAAACAAATAGAGAGCAATTTGAGAGCAAGACAGCGCTCGTGTTGTTTTATGACGGTGAATGCGCGCGCGCTCTCTCTCTCTCTCTCTCTCGCTGCTCGTTCTTATATGCGCCCTGACAAGCGCAGCAGTCATTCTATTCTACATCACTCACCGAACCAAAATACGGCTTTGGGCGGCCGTCCAAAAACATTTCAATGCAGGAAAACTCCTGCATTACTAATGTCAGTGTCAATCTATACTACCTAATTATACCTATAAAAAACCATCACACGATCACTTGAAGTTGAAGGGTGGAAGGTGGTGTTTTTTTGTTTTCGTTCCATCTTTTTTAGCTGATCAAAAGGCAGAATGGGAGCACGCGAAGTCTTCTTAATCGCTTGATTCGCTCAATGATGTGCCAGCTTCATCAAACTTGCCATCTACCGTTCTGGCAGTGGTAATGTGGGTTTGGAATGGAATGCTTCGTAACATTTTTATATTGTAACGAGTAACGATGCAGCACATAAAAAAATATCGGAGTAAAAGTATTAAACTCATTGAAAATATTTACTGAAGTAAAAGTGGAAGTAGGAGAAAAAAATAATACTCTAGTAAAGTACAGATACCGCCTTTTAGTACTTAAGTACAGTAGGTGAAGTAGTTCTATCACGTTCGTTACTATACATCTCTCGCGTAAATCCTTTGCATTTGCAAAGGGCATGCTGATCTTTAGCGAGGCCATTAGCTGTTTCCTGGAAATGTCTCTATATTATCACAGCTGAAGGTAAAATGCTCTTTTCGTATAACATTATCAAACATGGAAACGTTCATTTGACTGCTCAAGTATTCCGTTCAGTTATTTTTTTGGAGCTCACATTGTAAAAATTTAAATCCTTATTGCCAAGTTGGACTTAAGATTCGTCATATAGTTTTATACAGATGTCTTGAATAGCTTTGAGCTCTGATCACAGTTAGTATTAGTGCATATGTGGAGTTGTTGTGTGGGCCAACCGAAAGCTTGCTATTGGCCAGGTTTTGTGTTGTGTCAGGTGACGACATGCAGTGCTAGACCATCGCCCAAGCTCTTAACCAGCTCCAGATTAACCCAACTCATTGTGATTTCAGTCAACCAAGTGTCCAAATGCCCAAGACCCCCCAGTCTGTTTGTTCTCTTCATGTTTGGAGCTGGTAGCATAAGCTGCTTTCTCACCGGCTGAACCTGTAAATTACTGTTCAGATTCAGAATTTTGTGTCAGAAAAAGATTTGTAATTTAGCGTTATATTGTTTTTTAATTTGTTGGAATTACATTAATCTTGAATGTTGTGTAATTGGAAGTTTTAAAAGTTGATGTGTTTAGCCATGTTGTGTATGACATATCTGAATTACAAACATTACCAGTCAATGTTTTTCAACTTTTTTACCCTTTATTGTGACTATATTATGTAAAAGTATGCATAATTACTTAAAAGTAAAGGCATTAAAATATTAAAATAATACAAATGGAGAAATGGGATTAAAGAAATCAAAACCATTATATATATATGTGTGTGTGTGTGTGTGTAGAAATGGGATTTGTGTGTGTGTGTGTTGGTATTTTTAGTCTAAAAAAAAGTAATTAATAACTAATAATTACATTTGTGTATTTATATTACTGTACTAATTACTCTCTGTAAAAAGTATTGCATTACTTATTACTAATGACTTTCTAAAGGTCATATTTGAACAATATAAGGATGGACATGAAACTGCTCTTCTTTTAAAATAAATTACATAAAATTGCATAAATTAATCTTGAACTGACCAAAGTATTTAAAGGCAGAAGATTGTTTTTCTACAGTCTATACAGTATTTAATATAATTCCATCAGAAGTAACTGTAATTAAATTATATGTAATATTGAAATAAAAATGCAAAGAAAAAGAAAATCTTAACAACATGAAGTGCATTAAACATTACATTACATCAAGGTTTCCCAAACTGGGGTTCGTGAAAGAACTGCAGGGGGTTCATGAATTTACTGAAAAGCTAACAATTAATTAAATCATAAAAATGTAATATTAAAATAAATATTTTTATATTAACATCAATAAAAATAAAACACTTACTAAAAAATTTAATATTTTACTTGTTTACCTTCATGTCATGTGACCATTAATCAAAGCAAATGTGATACTTAATCATTAAAATATTTATTTTAAAATATCAGGGGGACTTGATGTAAATATATTAGGTGAAAAAAATACAATTAAATTAAAATATTAAAAAAATTATTCACAGAATAACGTGAATTTGTGCATTAATGTGTTTGAAAGACATAGTAAAATAAACAGCTGAGTGATAATTCAAATAAAAATGAATGTGTTCATCAGTACTTGATGCAATGTTGAAATGTTGAGAAAACACTGATGATGATTTCAGTAAATCCAGTTCTCAGACGCTGTATGCTTCTCAGTTCTCTGTGTAATTACAGTATAGCCACCTGATTAGTGACTGGTCTCTGTGTGAATGTCCACAAAACCACAAGACTTTGAGTGTTTCAGCGGTAGGCTATTTTAGAAAGGAACATTTAAAAGATAATAAAAAGGGAGAATCAATAAATTATGAATAATTTATTGCTATTGTGTGGATAATATGTAATCATGTAATCAATAAAAAAGTAACAGTTGTCTGATTCTGAGTATTTTAAAATGTAATTTAATCTAATTATATGTACTTAATTTCTGAAATCTGATTATGTAATGCAGATTCATGTGCTCTGCATATATATATATACACACACACACACACATTTCATTGATGGAGAAACAAACACAGCCAAGTGCACACAAACCTGACTGCTAAATAACACTTAATGCAGAGCTGAAGCGGTCAAGAAGAACACACTGATTAAAGTCCTTGTGCTTTGCTTTCTCTTTGTCTTTAGTGCTCGAATCCAGCATGAACTGGGTGTCGTTTTTACGCGGTGCTGTGATCAGAGGTGTGAACAGGCACTCGACCGGCATCGGCAGCATCTGGCTGTCGGTCATATTTTTATTATGGTTGTTGTTGTTGTTGGTGGCGGGAGAGTGTGTGTGGGGGAGAAGTCGGGCTTCACCTGCAACACCCAGCAGTCCCCGGCTGGCAACAGCGTGTGCTACGACCAGTTCCTTCCCCATCTCTCACATCCGCCTCTGGGCTCTGCAGCTCATCCTGGTGTCCACGCCGGCCCTCCCTGGTGGCCATTTGCACGTCGCTCACCGCCGGCACATCGAGAAGAAGATCCTCAAGATCTCCGGCCGAGGGAGCGCCAAGGACTTGGAGAACATCAAGAGCCAGAAGTTCGAGATCACCGGTGCTCTGTGGTGGACTTACATCATCAGCATCGTCTTCTTCCGCATCGTTTTGGAGGTGGTTTTCTTGTACATTTTTTACTTGATCTATCCGGACATCAAGATGGTGCGTCTTGTGAAGTGTGACTCCCTATCCCTGTCCCAATACAGTGGACTGTTTCGTGTCGCGTCCCACAGAGAAGACCGTCTTCACTGTCTTCATGCTGGCCGTGTCTGGAGTCTGTGTCTTGTTGAACATCGCAGAGGGTATGTATTTAATAAGTCGGGAATTTGGCGGGTATGAAATATTTTTCAAGGAGCAGTAGGTGAACCTAAAGCACCTTGGCTCTCTCAAAAACTGGCAACCTACAAGCAGAATGAAATAAATCAGCTGATCACGGAGCATTCGTTCAAGCCGAGATTCAACGTTGGGCGAAAGCCTGCGGATAAGAGCGAACGCTGCTCTGCTTTCTAGACAGAGGCTTCTGCCAACGATCAGTCATTAATGGAAGGTGGAGGTCTGTTATCTTATTAATCAGCTGTCACTGATTTACTTTGTTGCTTTGGTTTAATGGCCCCATGGTGAGAAATATGCTGGAGAACGGTCAGATATTACACATTTAAAATAGCACAGGTGTCCACCTTGTCCTAAAAGCAGATAAGATTGGAGGAATAATCATATAAGCAACACTGGAGAGAGAGGGCAAACAGTTAGTCACTCGCTTCTGTCCTGAAGTTTGGTGAACTCTGACCAAATAAATAAATATAAAATAAACATTTGACCAAATTGAGGGTGTATACATCACAAATCCATGGAAGCCCGTTTCCGCCACTGAATAAAACATAAAAAAGGTAATTGCAACTTTTTATCTCACAATTCTGACATTTTTTTCTCAGAATTGCGTGATATAAACTCACAATTGTAAGTTAAAAAGTCATAATTGGGAGATATAAACTTGCAATTCAGAGAAATAAAGTTTTTTATTTTTTATTTGTTTTATTTTTTCAGTGGCGGAAATAAGCTTCCATACAAATTTACCTTTTTGTCTCGATATAAAAATAAAAACTGGCATTGTTTGCGGTGTTGAATGAAGGTGGAGTAGATGGTATGTTTTAACCTTTTTAATGCATTATTATGTTATTTGAAATTATTTATTGAAAACAGAAGCCCTCCACCATAAGAGAAGTGGATGGATGAAGACAGAAGCCTACAGTATGACATCATATCCTGTCGCCCATACTTGTTGATATAACTGATATTTTGAGCATCTGATTATTTTTTTTTTTTTTTTTGCAGTAAAGTTTGTAGTATGATTTGAATGTTACATTGACAAAATAGGCATTTTTTTTTAATTGGGTTGTGTTTGAACTACAGATTTGCAATGATTTTCTGGTATCAAAATGCCCCTTTACATCTTTTAGTAAAGTTTCTTATTCATTTTGCTTTGACTTGTAATTAATTTGTTAAAATGGTGGTTTGAAATTGATTTTGACTTCCAGTTTGAATTGTTTTAATTTGTAGTTTTATTTTAGTTAGATGCGTCACATCTAACGAAAGTTTATTTAAAGGGCATTTTCTTCATCTTCTCTGCCTTGCGAAACTTCTCAAGCACACATTTGTTAAAAAGACAAAACAAACCGACTTGAGTTTTTATCGTTTTTATTTGACTGTAAATGCTTCTTTGTTCTCACAGTGTAAAGTTTTTCTAGCAATCCGTCTTTTCTAACACACCTTTCAGGAGCCATACAATCACATAGAACTGACCCGCTCTCCCACTCTAGTATGTTTGGGAAATAATATTTTATTTGCAGGACTTTTTTCTTGCAATATCAACGTTGTCATAAAAGAAATGCATTATATTGCACATACCTTAACACAATACTGAATCATTTTAATTTCTCAATGTCCATGTATTTCAATGTTTTTCCCCATCACAGTAAAGTTGTTAGTTGTTTTAAGATCTCTTCTGAAGGCTTCACACACTGTACTGAAAATGTGCGTTAGCAGCTGTTTTATATTGCACAGCCCAAGCATTAGCAAAGGGACATTATTCAGGTCAGTATGTGTTCTGAACACCCTTCAGTGTTATCAGTGACTGTTCAAATGTGTCTAGACCTTTAGATCATGTCTTTATAGCACTGCTCCTGGATCAGCTCCGGACTGTCGCTGCCAAACGACTCAGTCTCTTTCAGTAACTAGCAAGTGAGGTCTTTTGCGTTACACATTTCTAGCACATCCTGAACCGAGCGTAACAGGGGGAATAGGGAAACACTGGACATGATCATTGAAGGCATTCCTCATGCAGAGAGAGTGCAAATCATTGTCTTTTTTTTTAGGAATAATTCTAAATGTAAGCCATTTGGACCCAGTTTTTGTCCCACCACTGGAAATGTGCCCAATGATAACTGAATATGACTACCCATATGTAACCTGTTAGTACCAATGTTTAATAAAATAAAAAATTTCAAAACTCAAGAATTAAGGAGATTGATGTTACACTCAAAGCCAATCAGAATGCACTACGGTCCAGTTATTCTTCTAACGCCAAAACTTTTGACTTTAACTTTAACCCAACAAAACCTGCATTAGACATTTAGCCTGTTCTGACACAAGCTGATGATTTTTCCACTTATAATATTCCTATACCAGACTTTACAGCAAACGTAGGGCCTGCAAGCTCAAGTCAAAGGAGGTGAAGTGATATGTTTGATCAAAGAAACGAGGCATCATGGAACTGATGCTTAGAAGATGTGAATAATTATCATTTAGTGTGTCCTTTAAATAAAATCACATGGCATGGTCTTAAAACACATTTCAGGGTTTTAAAGATTTATATTATATGTATTTGAATTTTATTATGGTAAGTTTTGGGTTTTTATGGATTTGTTTTCTATTTAGCAATACTGTATATTTACAATAATGAAAATAACTGAGAAAATAACTTGTTCTGCAAATGGCAGAACATCCTACTTAAGAGTCTGCTTTCACTACAACCATTAAAAGTGTAGATATTTCAACCTCATCAACTCAGTAACATTAGTTTTGTTGCACAGAAAGACAGTCATTACACAACAAACTGTATTTATTGAGAACAATTATAATACAAGAATTAGTAGATCGAGTCGTTAATTTAGAAAGCCCAGTTTTAGTCACAGATTTCTGAGTTACAAGCAAGCTGATAATGCTTAACACAACAGACCACACCAGAAAGAATGCAGACTTTATGATGTAGCGTTCCTAAATATCAGTAACTCATAAGTCACCGTATGGCACACAAATCAGATATTAAGAGTCATGACAACATTTAAAACCTCTCGACCCGTGCAACATCAGCGAGGAAAACAAGCAAGTTACTGCCTTTACACATAAAGTGACGTAGTTTCTCAGCAGAAACATGCGAGTGAAATCTTCTGGATCATCCACCACCCTGTGAACAAAAAACCATCAAGAGCAGCAAGCAAAACCCTATTCATCTTTAACCCTGTTCATCTTTAACCCTGTTCATCTAGAAACAGACCTTGATATGTTGCTTGGATTCTCTAGTAAGTCACTGCATGATGAGCTTTACGTATTCACTACACCGTTTTTACTCTAAACTTGCAACAGTGAGCATGCAGTGTTTTAAGAGACGCTCTTCCGTGCCGAGTGAATGTGATTCAGAGATCAGCAGCTGAGGTAAAGGTCTGCTTCAGACACTCACGCTGTGTGCTGTGCGTCTAGCGCATGCGCATGTGCAGACTGTGTTTTGGGTCCGTCCACACGCTCCAGCTTCTCAAAGTGTCTCCTGGCGTTCCTGATGTTGATGAGCGTGGCAGCAGACGCTGGAAGAGAGTGAGACACAGTGTGCGGTCCTTAAACGTTATTTGGAGTGCAAATCCATGATCCTTATGAACAGAGCTACTCTTCTGTTTATGGCAAAAATTAACCATTGAGTGAAACAGTAAACAATATAAACAGCGTCTTACATATTAATCATTACATTTTATTTACACAGATGGTTCACCCCTAAACTTAAGCGCTTTGTCAAATAATACGGGTTTATAATGGTTGGCCGTCATTAAAAAGGTAGAAAAGGATTAATAGAACCTCCCGAGCCTGATGCTTACGTATGGACGGGTCTGACATGATCACCATGACGTAGGTGTTGGACGTGAACACGTCGATGAAGGCGGCAAAGTTAGAGTTGCGCACTTCCATGCTCTGGAAAGAGGCGGCCAGTTTACTGTGGGACACAGAGAAAGGTCAGAATTACCCATGATGCTGTTCAGCACTGAACACTCGAGGAATGGAGTGGGACTGACCTGCAGCTCAGCTTGAACTGCTTGATGATGTTACTGATCTTCTCGAAGCGATGGGCATCACGCTGCTCCTTACACTGATAATGAGAGATCACCTGACAGCACACCAGAGACAGGACAGAGCAATCAGAGCCAAAGCTTTTTAGTTACATGCTTTCGAATATTTTTTGAATATTAGTTTCTGTGTGCATGGTGCAATAGAATGCAATTTTGTTTTCATTATTTGTTGCAGCCCTATAATTTCATTTTTAGTTGTCAAATACATTTAAAACTAGGATTTATTTTTGACTATGTTAAACTGAGCAAACGTAAAATGGCAGAACTGTCACAACATAAGGTCATAATTCAATCTGATACAAACCAGGAAAGTAGCTCTTTCAAAAAGCAAGACTTCGTCTGCCTCGATTATCTGAGCGAAGTTGCGCAGGTTGCACTCGAGCTGCTGTACGTTAGGAATGAGCTGATAGACGATGCTGGACCACGCCTGCAGACACAGACACACACGATACAAGCTTCTGTCTGTCTGCTAATGCTGAGCGCTGCAGAGAAACACAATCGTTCTTACTTTATACAGCGTCTCGTCCCAAATAGACGTCCTAAAGCAGGTGCAGGCCAGCGGGCGAGACAGTCTCTTCAGGTCCTCCTCACGCTCTTTAAATATCTACACCATCACAAAGCATTTAACGGATGTATAATAACAGTATTAATAACAATCTCATAGTATTTTACCAGTTTGAAGATAGTCAACAAGGATTTGCTTCAGAACATGCTTTGGTTACAAAATAAAACACCTTAAAGGGACAGTTCACACAAAAAAGAAAATATGTAATGCTATGGCCTTTTGTGTGTATATTTAAAGATGTGCATTTTTAATTGTGATTGTTTAATTTAAATGGTAACACTTTAAAATAAGAGTCCATTTGTAACATTAAGATTAATGAAAGCTGTGTAAGTATTGTTCCTTGTTAGAGTGTTAGATTACTATTATTACTACTACTAGTATGGTTCAGTACTGTTTTTTTTTTTTTAATAAAGCACTATTTTAGTTTTAGTTCAGTATCCATTTTAAAAACTATCAGTTAATTAATCGTTATCGGCCAGTGTGGTCCAACCTAGCTATCGGTATCTCAAAATACACTATCGCTCGACCTCTACCTAGAATGGCTTGAGGGTGAGTAAATCATGGGCTAGTTTTCATTTTTGGGTGAACTATCCCTTTAATGGTCCTAAAAACGGTTCAACTTTTCTCTCTCTCTCTCTCTCTCTATAACATGGAAATTCCTGGCCGTGTCTCACCAGGTCTCTCTGGTCCTCCTGCACCAGGTCCATCTTGTGCACCAGGCAGAAGATCTTGGCGTCAGGAGAGTTCTGCAGGATGG
>NC_056585.1:5979598-6000857 GCF_018340385.1 Cyprinus carpio
AATGTAATGACATGGAAAAAAAATATATTAAATGTAACTTTTTTTTTCTTCTGGTAGTCATGAGGTTAAATACATAATTTTTAAAATAACTTTAAAATTGACTTTGTCAATAAAACTACCTGTAATCAAAATATTACACAAAATTTAATTTACAGTTATATTTTACCTATATATATATATATATGAAGCAGCCCTGTCACTGTTGTATTTTTTTAAGTTTAGTGATTTTATTTATCGTAATATTTTAGTTGTATTTTGTGTTTTTTGTGCTTTTTTGTAGCTAATAAAATAAAGAATTAGTCTTGAGAGTGTATTCTGTCTCTTCTTTACTCCTTCTCGTTTTTTCTGCCATCTAGTGACAATATCCCTGCAGACACAACACTTTCTTTGCGGTGTAATCCTTTAACTGTAGAATACAGTCTTAGAACACTGCAACACAATTAACAATAATACCATACCCTATAAATAATAAAGAACTACAGAATTACTTCAAGGAACTAATGTACCTCTTTATATAAATTAAATAACATTAACATAATAAATGGTGGATCCATCCATCTGTAGTTACTTCCTTTAAAGAGTGCTTTCTTAGAAGGCTAATCTCAGGGAACAACCAATATAACCATAATTCAGTGTTTTGAATCATGAACCATGACGCTAAACATGGCATTATATATATATATATTTTCAGACTTTTTAAAGTTTCTTATCCAAGCTGGTTGTTCTAAGATGTGTTTGCGGTTCATTCTCATAAGCATGAGGCTGTAAGCTTCCAGATTGATCAGCACCTCATCTGGAGCTTCAGTGAGACCAACTCTTCCTGAATTGTGGACTGAATTCATTGCTTCAGCATCATGTACTGTAGGTCTAACCCTAATCTATAACAGACCTTGTTTTTGCACTATACTCTTAGAACAATTCATATTATGTATGTTATATTGAAATGTCCTTAAAAAATGAGCCAACAGAATGAAATGTAGGGAGACGTTACTTATAAAAGGGCAAGAAAAATGAAAAGTAAAGTTGTGGAAATCTGTCCTCTGTTTAATAAAGGCATGAAAGTCTCGAAGGGTTTTGGGGTTGCTGACAGTGTCAAACTGTTGCTGATGATTGTCACGATCTGCACAGGAACACAAAGATTGAGGGTCCAAATGCAGTTTATTTAAGGATAACCCAAAGCTGTAGTCCATAAACAGACATAAGGTCATACACAGGGCAGTCAGTGTAAACAATCCCAAACAGGGCAGACAAACCAGGCCAAGATCAAACCCACGATACAGGGACCCAGGACAAGAGAGCAGAGCACTGTAGTGTGACAGAATACAAGACCAAGCAATGAATGACTGAGGGAACAGAGTTTATATAGGCAGAGACTGAGAAAGAAACAAGCAACAGGTGGAAACAATCAGGTAATGAGTCTGGGCAAAGGATTATGGGGCACTTTGATTAGCAGTACATGCAGAGACATGGTTCTCTGACAATACTGTGAGAGATTGAGAAACAAACTGTCCTCAGCAGCTCTTATTACAGAATAAAGCACTGTGTGTGCATCACTGCAGCTGTTTTTCACCACAACTGTGGCTGGATCCCTCTTTTTTGTCTTCCACATTTGCAATTTAAAAAGTCATGACAAACCAGGATAAGAGGTCAGTCTTTAATGCTCACTTTACTGGACTCTTATTCAGACATTTATATAAAAACTTGGAAAACTAGATTTTAAATGCCCCAAAACATTTCATATATGAAATTATGGAACAAAGCCCCATATTGATTTTTTTCTTTTTCTTTCTGTTTTCAAGCTTCATCTGCTTAAAGGGACACTCCATCCCAAAATTAACATTTTGTCATTAATCACTTATCCCCATGTCGTGCCAAACCCAAAAGCTTCGTTCGTCTTTGGAACACAATTTAAGATATTTTGGATGAAAACCGGGAGGCTTGAGACTGTCCCATAGACTGCCAAATAAATAACAGTGTCAAGGTCCAGGAAAGTATGAGAATCATCGTCAGAATACTCCATCTGTCATCAGTGATTCAACCGTAACGTTATGAAAGTCAGCGTAGCGCCATTTTGGCGGTGGAATAACCCTTTAATTACGATGTCCTAATTTGCATCCTAAGAAAAACAAAATATCTTAAACTCTTTTTTTTTTAAATCATAAACATAGTATTTTATTACTTTGAGCTTTTGTGATGTTAAACTTTTGTGTTGTAGTATTTTTTCTCAGTTGGTATAATAATATGTTTATTATTATTATTATTATTTAAATGCCAGTTTTATTACAGCCAATGAACATACAGTGTTTGGTGCTGTAACAGTATGGAAAAATATAGAATATAGACTACAGAGTGTAGACAATAAGAATATAGTATATACAGTAAAAAAACATACAAGTAAATAAATAAATAATAATAAAGGTATGAGATAAATAGCGTAAAAGCTTCACATAGACACCTAGTGTGCTTTGCTTTACTATTTTTCAACCCGAGTAGTAACTCAATATAATATTTCATATCTGTCTGAAATAAAAAGTTGTGTTTTCCTTTAGCACATTTCTGTTTATGTATATGGTATTTCCCCATAATCAAACCAAGATTAACAATAAAGGTCACATTTGTTGGTTATCTTTCTCTATTAAAAAAAAAAAAAAAACATTCTCAGAAAAAATTACTTTTGTGCCTAAACATTCAAAAAGTGTTTTAACAGGGTACACCAGATGAAGGATTTTAACATGTACTACCTTATTAGTTATGCAATATGTTTAAGGCAGCAGCCATGCATATTTCCACTCAATGCACTCAAATTTAGAATGCCAATATGTTTTAGAAGACATTTGGCTGTATTCTGTGAGTAACTTCCTAATAAAGTAATTATTCCATCTCCTATCAGTAATAGCAACTCCTATAACCCTCTTGCCATATGGCATTAATGAATTTCTACTCATTTCCTTATTAAAAATAATAAATATATATTAAATAATATAATTAAATATATTGCACAAAGGGAATTAAATGGCCTTAAAGTAGCCAATGATGTGCTGTTTTTAAGTCACATGACATTTGAATGTCCATCACACACACTGTTGAAGTGCTCCAGAAATTGCTCTATTTCTAAAAATTTCTTCCCAGGGGGGATGTTTTTCTTTGTTAAGTAAATTTGACATTTTTATTCACAATATAACTTTGTCTAACATAGTTTTACAGTAAACTGAGAAAATATCAATGTTTCCATATGGCAGTGCTGTACCGCAGTGGAGTGCAGTAATGTGTTTCTCCACTGGGATTTTTTATAGATAGTAGCATCAATAATAGGATTGCAGCTATTTATTTATCTGAAGTGTTTATTGTAGTATAGTAGTATTTATGCATTAATAACAAAATTATTTCTTCTTTTCAGAAAATGAATACAGCAATGTTTTACGGAAAGGCCAATAGGAAGAGAGCAGAGTCAGCTCTAATATGTGATGAGAGTGAGGATGAGTGAGCCTTCAGTGAAGGTTCAGTTATATGGATCTTCTTATTTTTGGTTTGCATGAGTTTCCTATATAAGTCTAAAAGAAATGTGCATTTAAATAGAACAGAAAATCTTAATTTTATAGGAAAACTTCTGTTTTGACAATTTCCCATTGTGGTACAGCGTTGCCATATAGCAATTAAAAAATAATAATAAGAAGAAAAAAAAAAAAAGTTTTTTTTTTCTTCTTAAAAATATCTGTTTTGATTTGTATGATTGAAGCTATTTCATGTAATAAAATCTTATTTGAAAAAAATATTCCATGGTTAGAACATAATGCATAGCATTGAGGGTTAATTGCAATGTCAGATCTAATATTAATAACACTCTTCTCGTCTCTGATCATCAGCAGCAGCAGCAGCAGCAGCGGTGGGCGGGGCTGAGCGAGTCACGGCGAGGATCCTGCGCCTCCATTGGCCCGTGTCAGCCCTGACGTCACGATCATGATTAGAATTGATGATCGGACGTTTTGATTTCATTGTCTCGTGAGGGGATTGGTAAAGAAATCTGCTGAATTCGAGGGGTTCGTTGATTTCGCTACTCTACCAAAGGTATCTCTCCCGTCTCATCTCAGCAGTATTATGCAAACGGCTAATGCCACACATTTAGACCAGCATCGCTTATAAAATAATAATAACGTTAACAGTAATAATAATGATAATAAAAGTTTGGTGCGGTGGCTTTGGCTCCCGGGCCTGTCTCGTCGCCCCGGGAATCTCTCTCCTTTTGTTTACCGCCTCGCTTCGGCTTCGTGACGCGTTTTATTGAGTTTGTATCCGCGACGGACAGCGCTTTATCCGCTCGAGCTGCTCGAGATGTCGCTGTTATTATGATTTGATGCGCGAGCGCACAGTGTGTTATCGACACGAGCTCGCATTTTCTGCACATTCATCCCTGACCCGACGGATCCGAGGAGCGTGTTTGTGTTAGTAATGGCGCGGGATGGAGACTAGCAGCACCGCTACACTCCACAACAAACACTCTTCAGCTCCATCACAGAATTACAGCAGGATGACGAAATAACATTTCACTACGTGTTGTGATACCATAATGAATCTGTCATGTTTCTGTCCTCTGGTTCTTTGAATGAAAATACTAAGTTTTACTATAAAAACAACAACAACAGCAGCAGCTGTAGTAAAAATGGCAGGGATTATTATTATTATGACCATTGATTTAATAAGCAAATTATAATATATTATGTGGAAAACTCCATTTTAATATTTCAGACACTAATAATCATTTTTTTCTCAGTGCTGTTTGAGTCAGAGCTTTGAATACACTACAATACAAAATACAAAAATACAACAATCTGTATTGTGTACAATTCACTCGAAATGAAAATTACTGTGTGAGAAAAAAAGAGTTTTAGTGTCGGTAGTACATTAAACTACTGTATATAATGTATAATAATGCGGTGGGGGAATATTTGTGTGTCCTGGTGAGCTACTATTAAAAAGTGGCCTACATTATTTTAAATATATCTAGTCAGTGAAAGAGTGCAAGCATATTTATCTAAAATAATTCTGTATTTTCAGCTTCAGAATCATCAATATTTTTACATTGTTCTGTGCATTGAGTTACTACAAGCCTATTAATTTCTCTCTCTCTCTTTTTATTATGTACTGACAGACAAAACAGAACTGTTAGAATAGGGAACCACTCCAATACGTCTACACTAGGGGTGTTATAATATAACTATAATAATATACTAATATAGCACTTATTGCTCTTTTGTTGGTTTTGATTGCTTCTATTCCTTATTTGTCGCTTTGAATGAAATTGTCTGCTAAATGACAAAATTTAAATAGAATGTAAGTGTAAATAACAAGCCCCAAATCAAATAAATAAGTAACACAAATAAAATAAATCTCTTTATATAAACAAAATAAGGCTTTGTCTGTGCTCTTTCCATTTAATTTAGAGGCAACCACTGCATTTTAATCACGATCCAAACAAAGATGCTGCATACATGCAGCACGAGCAGTTTTTAATCTAAATTAGATTTTGAAGCAAAAACAGAATGGTTTGACTTCAGTTTTGTGAAACTATACATAAAAATATCTGCATGAAACAGAAACAGCAGACGAGCTGAACGAGACGCAGATTCACTTTCTACCAGCAGGTGGAGCTTAAAGCGTTTCCTCGGTTACCGATGTAAACAAAGCAGAGCTGCACTTATGAACTTGAATATGCATTATACAGAGGCAAGATGAAAAGAAAAAATACCATCTAAACTCTTCTAAAGACAGTAAGTTCCCCTCAGACATGCATTCATATAAACTCCTTCCCCTAATTAAATCGTGATTTGTTTAGCATCTCAACCGATTTGAGTTGTCACATATTTAAATAATTTTTCAACCGGCTTGCAGTTAATTGTCACATCCCTAGTCTACATCCATTATCTGTGGGACACCTCAAGGTCCTGTATTGGGCCCGTCTCCTTTTCCTCATACCTTGTTAACAGTTCATTGTATAACACAATAATTAAAACTGACATGACTTTTGACTTTTATTTTATGTTAATATAGTTAATATAATACAACATAAGCAAATTAACACATTTAAACAGAGCCCTATTAAATAACAATAATAATAATAATAATAAATACAGTTTATAATCATAAACATCCATACGTCTTTGAGTATTGTGACATTAAGGCATCGTTACTCCCCTGCTACTAATAATGCTAGTAATTTAATTGTTGTTTTAAAGAGCGACCTTTGCATTCGGTCTTTTTCAGCTCTGCGGGGTCTGACCTGGAGCGAGCAGAACGTGTGTGTTTCTAACATCCTCCAAACACAGCGCAAGAGCAGGTAAACGTGTCACGATGGCCGGGTGCTGGTGTGAATAGACGGAGCGGTTCTGCCGTATGCTGAGATTAACTGTAGCTGAAGCTGATTCCTGGGGTCTGTCTGCGCATCCATCGGAGGGATGGAAAAATGGCTGGAAAAGAGGAGCATTCACACTGTGAGTATGCATTATCAGAACTGGAGCAAACTCCACTCATGTCAGTAAAACATTCATCATCCCATCACTACCACCTGCAATAATAGATGTGGTTTTACCAGATCATTCATGAAAGCAAAGATGCAAACATTATGCCACGGATGATAATATGGCTTTGCATATTGTAATAAGATGTTCCTAACTGTGCAGTACTGTTATTTCATTTCTTTGCATGGCGTTCTCCTGTCTTGCAGATGAACTTGCGGTCTGTATTTACCGCCGAGCAGCAGCGGATCCTGGAGCGCTATTATGAGAGCGGCATGACCAATCAGAGCAAGAGCTGCTTCCAGCTCATCCTGCAGTGTGCGCAGGAGACCAAACTCGACTTCAGCGTGGTCAGAGTACGCCTGCTTGTTTTATTCATTTAGCTTTTCTTTTCAAACGGCTTGAGCTATTTATTTTGTTGTTTAGTGACAAACTTAAAGTTTGTCTTGATGAACTTTTTTATCTCGTTAAATGAATTATGATCTTTCCCTCCTCTGAAGCTCTAAGTAATGAGCTGCACAAGTCCCGTGGGCTTCAGAAATGGTGTGTCGGTGTTAAAACAGGGATGCATTAAGAGGAACGATGTGTATTGGGGTCTTTTGGTGAAAACCCTAAAACAGCTTCAAAAATGAGAATTTATTATTTACAGCTTGTTTAAAGTAAGCTTCGTATTTCATCGCTATTGAATTCTTCAGTGTAAGTCTCTCAGTGGCAGCACTTTGGATTTGAGAGCTACAGCAGAAGCGGACATTTTCAGTGAATTATGACTTAAAAATGAGTGTTAATAGCTTAAAGGTCATCTTTATACTACTATATATTCCTAAACACTGACAGAATACATTCTTCTAAAATAAATAAGGGATAATCTACATTCTTTAGCTATGACAACAGACTGGATGTACAGTATATTACATGGCTAATAATAATTGAACACCAAGTTTTGATTGACGTTTTAGTAGCTTATTAATGTTTTATTAGCTCACTCATAACAGTTCCCAGCAAGCAGGTTTTAGTCTAGTCTAAGTCCAAACAAGCAAACATGTGAGTAAGGGATGTTTTAAAGCCGTCCTGCATGATTAGTCAGTATAAAAATAAAGGCCAGTTAAAGAATTGCATTGGGATGGCATGCTGATTTGAGTTTGAGATTGTATAAAAATTGTATTTTTATATTATCTTAAAGTTTCTGCTAAGAGAAGCTAATCTGTTCAGTGTGTTCGTCAAGCACAGCCTGTGTTTCAGTGGCACGGGCTTCTACTTTCACACTTCCCCAGCTGTATAGAAAAAAGCACAGTGTATAAAAATGCTTCTGTGGTGGAATGGATCCACTTCAGACCCAGCCGCTCATGGCCGTGCATTTCTCTGCGTGTGTCTCTGTAGACGTGGGTAGGGAACAAGCGTCGGAAGCTGGCGTCTAAGGCGGATCAGAACGGTGCCGCCGCTCAAGCTCTGTCCCATCAGCATGTTTCTTGTGCATCTGTCGCCGGCTCGCTGCTGACGGCTGAGATGGCAGCCATGCGGAGCATCCAGCGCGGCCCCCCGGTGACCCACCTCCTCCCTCCGCAGGCCTCGTCCTCCTCTTCCTCCTCCTCATCTTCCTCCGCACTCAGCGACGTGATTCTGACCGGCCTTTACGCCAACTGCTTCAGTGCTTCTACTCACAATAGGACAGGGACGAAATCTTTGCCCTCACTGTCAGAGATGGAGCCGGCCGCTCACGATTCTGCGGACGCGGCAGCGCATCGCAGCGCCATCGCGGCCGGCATGCATCGGAAAGCCCCCATCGTCCCCGGCTCCAGTGCACTCAAGTGCAGCCAGACGCTCAAACCCTTCACCTCCAGAGACTCCGCTGGAAGCGCTCCCAGCTGGGCCAAGCATCCGTCGCATCCGTCCTGGCCTCAGACGTCCCCACAGAAACCAGCCCCGGCTCAGATCCAGCATGTCTTCACTCTGGCCGGATTCGGCGAGCCGTCCCAGCGCCCGCGAGACCCGGCGGGGAGGAAGACGAGGCCGGTCGAGGCGGCGGAGGTCTTCTCGATCGCGATGGAGACGGGCGACGCTGATGACGAGTACGCCAGAGAAGAGGAGCTGGCCAGCATGGCGGCGCAGATGCAGTGCGGCAGAGGCTGTGTGGATGGTGGGCGGAGCTCCAGCGCTGCTTCCTCTTCCTTGACTGACAGCTCGGGACTCACGGAGAGGAGCCAGCCGGCCTGTGCGCTCAACCCCTCAAACTCTGCTCTCTCTGGAGAGAAGGGATGTCAAACCAGCAGCTCCTTACTGAGCAGAACATCCTCCCCCGGCAGCGTCCCGTTAAACCTGCTCTCAAAGACATCTTCCAGAGCCCCCTGTCTCAAGGTAAGCACGGGGTATCAAATCTAAAATTTGCTGTATATTTTCACTTTGAGTGTGAAAACAACATTGAGACCGTATATTTTAATTATTTGTTTAATGAGAGTTTTATTAAAGTACTATGCATGAAGGCTAGCATCACTGATATCTGTGCGCTTAATAAATGGATTTTTTCCCAGTTTATGGGGATAAAATGAGTAATTATAGCTATTCAACATTACAGTATAATAGAGAGCATAATAGTAATAATACATAATAGTAATAACAATAGTAATAGAGTCATAATAATAATTACAGAACATTATAAAGTATAAGAACAACTTCAAGTGACCCTAAAATGTCACATTTGTGTTCGGTGATGTCTCTCTCAATACTGTCACTACTAGTTTATTTTGCGCATTCTTTAAAAAAATACAAATAAATTGGTAATAAGTTAAATAATAGCTAATAACAAATAGTTAAAGGGATAGTTCACCCAAAAAGAATGTGTGTAACCAAACAGGTGATGGTCTCCATTCACTTCCACAGTATTTTTTTCCTTACAGTGGAAGTCAATGGCTACCAGCAGCTGTTTGTTTACTTCAGATTCAGGGCTGGGAGAATAAATCAATGCATCGTGATTCGTGGAGTTGATTCAGAGATTTTCAGAATGAATCGTGATTCTCTCAACAGTGCACATAAATGGTTAAATATACTCGCACCTCAGAATGCATTTGTGATGCAGAATTAATGTAAACACAGCCCACTGAAGTTGCTCTTGTAATTCGATTCAACCTTTTCGAACGTTATGAAGGAGTGTTTCATGGAAGACTCAAGTGGTGCGTGTAAGGAGTCGAAAGGATCAAAAGCAGTTGAGAATCGATGCATTCTGAAAATCTCACAAATGGATCCAGAATCATTCAGAATATCTTGTTTTGTGTTCAACAGAGGAAAGTTTGGAACAACTTGATGACAGGATTTTTAATTTTTGGGTGAACTTTCCCTTTAAAGCAACTGTATGTAGTTATTTGTAGTATTTTTATGACTTTACAGTCCCCTACAGTTAAGTTGAATTCTCTGTTGATGTCTATCTGTACATGTGCATGTCTTTTTCTCTGAATTTCTTCCTTTGTATTTCTTCAGGTATCAAGCAACATGTCGGCTCCCTGGCTTCACAGTAACTCGCGGAAAAGAACGGTGAGTGCCTGAGACGTGCTGCCGCTCTTCTCTAGTGCATCAGAGATCACTGTACTGTCAGTTTCTGATGGTGGCTTTAATAACAGGTGTAGTGTGTATTAACTGCAGGACAGGACGCAGTTCAGCGACAGAGACGTGTACACGCTGAAGCGCTACTGGGATAAAGGCATGACCAGCCTGGGCTCTCTGTGCAGAGAGAAGATCTCCGCGGCCGCCAGCGAGCTCAGTGTGGACACAGAGATCATCAAGGTCAGGGTCTGGACAGAAATCACAGTTTTCTTCACTCTTTTATATCTAAACAAATACATGGCGTAATACAGTGGCACAAATATGATTGTTTTTGCCCTGATGTAACGATTACATTTTCCCCTCGTGAACATTATTCATAATTCTAAAAAGGAAGCATTTTCTTACATTGCTCCAAAGTATTTCTTTGTTTCTCTGACTGATATGACATTCGACTGTCGAGTAGATGCAGGATCTCAGAAAAGAAAGAAATGTCTTGATCTGAATGTGTATCATGCCAGTCGTGTTTATCAAATCTACTTTACATGGCACATTTCTTTAGGGATAAAACTTCAGATTTTTGATTAAAATAATCTCACGCTGTTGAGAAAATTATTTCTGTATATGTATTTATATACTATTGATGCAGAAATATGTCAAAATGTAACAGCAAGAAGCAGCACGCAGGTCTCAGTGGTTTTCAGTCAGAGCGTCTTTGTCTCTTATTTACTGTCTGCTTGCTGAATGTGTTTCTTGTGGTTAGATCTAAGAGTCATTCTAAAATTTATTGTACATTTCATTTCTGTTGATGAAAATTGTATTTTTTCATTAAGGGAAAATACATATAATCTCAAACAAATATTTTCTCCATCCTATGCAATCACCTTAATGTCCATTAAATTACTATTATTATTTATTTATTTATTTATTTTGGTGTAGTTATATATAATTTTTTACAAAATAATGAGTAAAAACTGGTTAAATTCAACATTATTATTTATTTCTAAAATATAAATCCTTTTTTTTTTTTTTTTATCAAGTTGAAAATGAACTTTCTTTAAAAAAAAATCGGTCACACTTTATTTTAAGCTCCAATTCTCGCTATTAACAAACCATTAACTATGACTTCTGCCTCAATAAACTCCTAATCTGCTGGTTATTAATAGTTAGTAAGGTAGTTCGGGTAGAATTAGGGATGTAGAGTATAGTCATGCAGAATATGTGCTTTATGAGAACTAATAAACAGCCAATAGGTTAATAATAGGCATGCTGATAAGCAACTAGTTAGTAGTGAGAATTGGTCCCTATACTGAAGTGTTAAATAATTGTCAAGTGTCCATGTAAGTCCTGTCAACTAAACATGGTTCCGGTATTGTATTATGCTATTTTTAGTGGTAGACATTTTGAACTTTTCAACCAAATCTTATTTAGAGATTCTGATTCTCATTTAGGGTTCACTTACAGTTCCAACCCTTTCTTATATTTCTTATATAATATTGCTTTTTTTATGTTTATCTCACTTTTTTCTCAAAATACAGTACATTCTTGTTTTATGAGGGCATCAGTCAAGCCTTAAAGCCTTTCTGAAACCTGTATTTGACAGACGTGGATTGGTAACCGCAGGCAGGAGGAAGTACCGTTTGATGGGCATTGATATCCCTCCGCCTAAAGGAGGGCCGGTCGTGTTCCCGAATCCGACCGATCCCCGTTCCCCTCACGTCCTCGAGGATGACTGTCTGACTCCTGAGCTGGGAGAGGCCAGCGAACACAACGGCCAAGTGTCACTCTGTTTGTCTGACGGTGGGAAGGATTTTCATGCTGCTGACGAATGAGATCACACTGTTGGCTTTTTTATTTGCATTGTTGATGTATTGGTTCGAGCCATTTTTAATGTGTAGCTATTGCCTTATTTTGAAGATGGAGCCAGTGATATATATCTAAAGGAACATGATGATGTGAACGATGAATCAGATGGTTCCACTCCTGCTAAACAAGTGGTATGAGCACATACTCATTAACTTTTACTGAGTTTAATGTGATCCAGTCTTTGCCAGTAACTCAAACATGAAACTTTCTTCTAGAAGATTGAAATCGTCGAAGAAGAAGAATATGATGATGATGATGATGGTGACATTTTGACCACAGAGATGGAAACAGATGCAAAACCTCTTAGAGTTCAAGGTAAGCAGAGAACCAAGCGCTGCATGAGATAATGAAGGACCCCACAAAGACCAGCACAAATGGATCCGGCCCCACATGCTTTCATTTGTTTTAACCGTGTAAAGAAACACAGGTCTCTGCTTCGTGTGCATCTTCCAACAGCTTAAAGGGATGTTTCACCCAAACTGTCATTCAAAACCTGTGTGCATTTCTTTTCCAGAACACAAAAGAAGAATAGCATATGTGTTCAGTATGACATGGAGTAAATTTCATTTATGCGTAGACTATCCCATTAATAGCCATCATATCTCCCCTTATGTCCTTTCAAGCTTTCATGAATGTGAAAATCACTTTGTCACACATAACATTGTATTTTACATTTAATCATTCTGAGTGAATGCACCAATTATATGGGTCCAAGCACATCACCAAAATAGTCAAATTTGACAGACCTGATCCTCTGGATGCTTTGGGTTCAGTTGTTTTGGTGTCATCAGAGTTATAGCACTCCTCGCATCAGAAACTCATGATTAAATTGATTCAGTGTGATGTGTGTTTTAAGAAAGTCCATGTGTATCAAAGTTTGCTAAATTTGGAAATTTGGTATATATTTATCTCTGGATAATACATACCAAACTTGAGTGAATTGTGGAAACGACCTATGGCAAAAAAGTGTCTGAATTCAAATTGGTATTTTTTTTTTCTCTTGCGGAAATGAAAATCAATTTGTCTATTTGACTCGCTGTTTTGGGGCACTGACGGATTCAGAGGTAAAAGAGGAATTGTTGCTCTCCTTGCAGTTCCAGTCCAAACCTAAATGACTCATTTTCTTCTGCAGAACATGGTGGTATAGGGACTCACTTTAATGCCTAATAAAGCACCCAACAAAGTCCATGCAGCTCACTGTTCATTTTAAAGGTGTTCTGATTGGTTTTGGTGAAAAACAACCCAACCCTCTATTGCTTCCAATACATTGTTTCCATGCTTCTTCTGTCATTGCACAAATGTAAAAGCTGCAGTTTCGTGCTTTATTGAGCTGTAAAGTGAGTCGCAATGTGCTGCCGTTGTAATGAATCCATCCAACTGGATATTCATTAAATTATCACATTTTGTGTTCCGTAGAAGAAAGAAAGTCATTTGGGTTTGGATTGGAACTGCAAGGACAGGAACAAGAATTCTTTCACCTCTGAATCCTTCGCTGTCCCCAAATACAGGCTTCATACTGGTTCCAAACGACACAAAGGGGAGGGTGAGTAAACGATGTCTGAATATTCGGGGGAACTATTTCTTCGATTCTGAAGTTATTAGCTGCTATTTAATCACCTTTTTAACCGAAAAGAGAAATAAGAAATTTTATGAAACTCTAGTACACCTGTGTAGTTGTAGTAAAGGATAAACTTGTTTAAAAGTTAAAGGACTGTTATGTTCTATTAATTGTGGGAGATTTTGTAACTTTAGCAACCACTTCTCGATTGCCGTGTTTTGCGAGACACTATTTGTGAAATGTTTATTATAAACACTTTGGTATGGGTGACAGTTTTAGCTGGTGCCCCTTGCATCGCAGCCAATTCCACCACCGATTATTCACACAGAAACTGCAGAGCTTTGTGAGATAAAACAAATTAGGCATGAAATAAATAAGATGGTTGCACAAAAAATAAATAAGTAAACTGACATTAACTCAGCTAGCTATTTAAATTAGAGAACTTTATCGTCCAAAGTCAGTTACATTTAAATTTAAATTTCTTCATTTCAGACATTCATACATTTAGGGATGCACTGATCTTAACTTTTCATGGCAGAATCTAATACTGATTTTTAATGTATTTTAATTTTAAGCAAAAGACAAGAAAGAATGAAAATATGAGTGCATGAAGAATATGGGTAGTTGCTTTATTAGCCTATATTGTGATCTAAATTAGACTGTATCATTTCAAAACCTGAAGCAAAAACTAAATGGTCCGACTTTAGCTTTGTGAAATTAGGCTACATAAAACATAGCAAACAGCAGATGGGCTGAATGAAAATGCAGATTCACTCTCTGACAGCAGGTGGCGCTTAAGGAACAGCAGTGATGCATTGTTTCCTTGATCACCGCTGTAAACACTAAATGTATTATACAGAGGCAAGATGAAAGGAAAATGCCATCTAAACTCTTTCTTAAGACAGTTAAGATACAGGTGCATCTCAATAAATTAGAATGTCGTGGAAAAGTTCATTTATTTCAGTAATTCAACTCAAATTGTGAAACTCGTGTATTAAATAAATTCAGTGCACACAGACTGAAGTAGTTTAAGTCTTTAAGTTATTTTAATTGTGATGATTTTGGCTCACATTTAACAAAAACCCACCAATTCACTATCTCCACAAATTAGAATATGGTGACATGCCAATCAGCTAATCAACTCAAAAACACCTGCAAAGGTTTCCTGAGCCTTCAAAATGGTTTCTCAGTTTGGTTCACTAGGCTACACAATCATGGGGAAGACTGCTGATCTGACAGTTGTGCAGAAGACAATCATTGACACGCTTCACAAGGAGGATAAGACACAAACATTCATTACCAAAGAAGCTGGCTGTTCACAGAGTGCTGTATCCAAGCATGTTAACAGAAAGTTGAGTGGAAAGGAAAAAGTGTGGAAGAAAAAAGATGCACAAACCAACAAGATGCATGACTAATAGATGCATGACGTCAAGCAAAATCGGTTCAAGAATTTGAGTGAACTTCAGAAGGAATGGACTGAGGCTGGGGTCAAGGCATCAAGAGCCACCACACACAGATGTGTCAAGGGATTTGGCTACAGTTGTCGTCTTCCTCTTGTTAAGCCACTCCTGAACCACAGACAACGTCAGAGGTCTTACCTGGGCTAAGGAGAAGAAGAACTGGACTGTTACCCAGTGGTCCAAAGTCCTCTCTTCAGATGAGAGCAAGTTTTGTATTTCATTTGGAAACCAAGGTCCTAGATTCTGGAGAAAGGGTGGAGAAGCTCATAGCCCAAGCTGCTTGAAGTCTAGTGTTGAGTTTCCACAGTCTGTGATGATTTGGGGTTCAATGTCATCTGCTGGTGTTGGTCCATTGTGTTTTTTCAGAGGTTTCCTGAGCCTTCAAAATGGTCTCTCAGATTTTGGAGCACTTCATGCTTCCTTCTGCTGACCAGCTTTTTGAAGATGCTGATTTCATTTTCCAGCAGGATTTGGCACCTGCCCACACTGTTGGTTAAATGACCATGGTGTTGGTGTGCTTGACTGGCCAGCAAACTCACCAGACCTGAACCCCAGAGAGAATCTATGGAGTATTGTCAAGAGGAAAATGAGTAACAAGAGACCAAAAATGCAGATGAGCTGAAGGACACTGTCAGAGAAACCTGGGCTTCCACACCACCTCAGCAGTGCCACAAACTGATCACCTCAATGTCACGCCGAATTGAGGCAGTAATTAAAGCAAAAGGAGCCCCTACCAAGTATTGAGTACATGTACAGTAAATGAACATACATTCCAGAAGGCCAACAATTCACTAAAAATGTTTATTATTAATTAATATTATTGGTCTTATGAAGTATTCTAATTTGTTGTGATAGTGAATTGGTGGGTTTTTGTTAAATGTGAGCCAAAATCATCACAGTTTAAAGAACCAAAAACTTAAACTACTTCAGTCTGTGTGCATTGAATTTATTTAACACAGGAGATTCACAATTTGAGTTGAATTACTGAAATAAATGAACTTTTCCACAACATTCTAATTTATTGAGATGCACCTGTAAATTCATACTTAATGCATTGTGAACAATAAGCTTGATCTGCCTGCTAATGTATTTTCTTCTCTTTGGGTTTACAGACACTGAAGTAAATTTAAAAAAAAAAAAACGTCCAGTTCCAATTTATGGCCGATGGTTGATCTGTTCATCTCTGCTCAAATTCAAATATTAAAGTGCTATTATTTTAGTGGTTTGCCAGCAAATAAGTGAATGTGCTGCATGTTTCAGAGTGAAGCTCTGCTTGTCATGGGCTGCACTTGAACACATTACTCATTTCACTCTGAAAACTGCAGTGCATAGGTATTTTTATTTAAATAAATCGCAAGCTTTGCGATATGACTTTGGCATTAAGCCATAATGTGATATTGATTATGTTTCGATATATAGTGCACCCCTAATTAAAATAATATCATTTTAAAAAAAGCTTAACTTATTTGGACGCCCCTAACATTTGCCTATTTTGCCTGTGCAATGGGCTAGCCCTGTATAAAATGGTGCTTACGTCACAGAATCCCCAGCTTCTTTGTCTTTAGGAAGCTGCTTGTCTGCTGAGTGCATGTGTTTGTGTGAATGCTTAGAGCCTGACATTATAACAGGGGATGACTTGCATGGGATGTGCATTGTTTGTATGGGTGAGGAGCACACATAGTCAGTCCTTGAGGGGGCAGACTGCATGCACTGTGAACACTTTACAGTGAAAAGAGGGATCACAGGCTTAACTTAGATTGACCAAATGAGCAGCAAGAGGTCATCTGTTCTAAACTATATCACTGTTTTCTCACCACTGGCAGAGTGCAACCTCTCTGGCAAAACTTTCCGTTATTACCGGCTCAACACACAGAGGTGTCGAGACATTGGAGGAATTAGTACTCAGTTCGCTTACACAACCTGGCAACCTCAAACTATTGTACGGTTGTGGGGCTTTGTTAGCATGGATACGAGGCGATGCAGAGAGTGGAACACACTCTTGAAAGCTACCTATCCCCCACATCTGCGTCATTGTGGAGGAAGCCTTTCAAGCCGTGTAGGGTTACATATAGCTAGGTTGGCAAGGCATATGCGGTCGCAGGTCAGACTGGTGCATCCCTGCACACCATGGCAGTGTTGCAGTAGTACTATGCTAGCATGCTCAAAAACCTGCCACCAAACAAATGGCCCATGTCATTGGCTGTTCTATTGCTGTGGCCCAACCACACAGGGATTAAAGAGACGCACAGGGCCTAGCACCAATCATGAAGAGCAGAAGCCCCCCTCACAAAATTTCAGCCGTCCAAGGGGATATCTGGTCTGAGGACCATGATCTCCTTGTGGGCCTCAAAGATAAGGAACTGACACTGATCGGCGCAGGGTTACTCTGAGGTTACTCCTCTACCTCTGGTGCTTCGGGAAGTAGAATCCTCAGCATTTTTTTTTCACCATCTTCACTCATGGCGATCTCTCAGTTTGGCTGATCCTCCCTCAAATATAAATAAAATTACTATTTCAGGTCATTTGGGAGTATGGCAACTACTGCCAAGTGTATTGCAGTGGGTCTTGAACACTATTAAAATGGGTTACAGTTTGCCTCTTGTCCACCTCGCTTTGACGGTGTACTTGTACTGCTTCCAGTATTAGATCTTAATGCCTGAATGTGCTCTGAGGATATACAGGTTCAAGATGCAAAAAGGTTCAAAACTCATCATGTCACAATTCCAATCTGAGGATTGGTTTGTCATGACAAATCTAAAGGATGCATATACACAGGAAGTATCTCATGTTTGCTTTCAGGGGTAAAGCATACCAATATTGAGTTCTTCCTTTCGGTCTAGCCTTATCACCACACACCTTTACACACTGGCTCCTTCGTGAGTCCAGGGCATCCGTGTACTGAATAACATTGACATCTGTCTAGAGCTGAAACAACTAATCGATTTAATCGATTAAAATCGATTATTAAAATAGTTGTCAACTAATTTAGTAATCGATTCGTTGCTAAATAATTTTTATTTGCTGTAAGCGGCTCATTTCGTGCATATTTTAAATCTGCGGTGACCAAAGTGTGGCAGTAATGAGCCACCGGAGGTTTTACTCAGCCAGTACAGCAGGAGAAGTAGCGAATAGCCAATAGCTGGCCTCGTTTTATGTCACGTGCTTCCCGCACAGCGTCTCTGTAGCATTCAGCGTGATGGGTGAGGCAGGCGGCGCAGTGGAGTAAGCTCGAGAGAAAGAAAAAAGAAAAAAGCGGAAGATAAAACTAATCGGACGAAGTCATCCAAAGTGTGGGAGCACTTTAATTTGAGCCTTCAAAAAAGAAGAGTAACCTGTAAACTGCGGCTGTTTTCTGCGGCAGGAAACACCCACTATCCTCTAAAAAGAGAGCAAGCCTAACTGTTAAGCCCTGAACATTTGGACATGTTAACCTTTTTGCACTGCAATGCAAAGTTTTTCTCAAATAATGAGTGAATAGTGTTCTGCCTCATTTCCCACAGGTAGTGGGAATTCCTGTCAGTTCAGGCATAAGCTGTTTTGTTAACATATTATCGCTTTATTACAGTTTTGAATTTTGCACTGTTATAAGGACCCACTACATATTTAAATCCGATGAAAATCACAGTGTGCAGACTTTTATTTGTGCAGATTCTGCAGTACAATGTTGTTTGCAAATGTTTAGTTGTAAAAGCTGATAACATTGCTTTTTAACAATTAACATTTAAAGCTTTGTCGTTTACCAGTTCATAATTCAGTCTTGCAGCCTAATTATGACTGACTGAGAGAGGTTAATGTTTAAATGTATTTGAAATGCACTTTTTTTTCTAAGTATTCACTGCACTTTTTCACACAGCAGGTTTTTTGTGTGTGTCCAATTTTTTTCTGGACAACCTTCTGATGGATTTTACTTTAAATTTTACTTTAAAATGTGGAGTTCCATTCAGGTTTCATGCCATTGGCACTTTATTCGAAGGATTGTTTACAATTTCACAGCATAAGCTATAAAGCTGTTTCCCAGGTATAAGCTGTGTGTTTACAGGATTATTTATATAAAATGCAATTTACTGCAATTTTATTCTGTTTTATTCTTATTCTTCGTGAAAATATGTTCTGAAAGATTCCTTAATAAGCTTTGTTCGGGTGTTAAAGTACTTTAGGAGCCCTAAGGACTGCCATGGTGAAAACATTATTTGAAACCTCCTTGTGAAATTTGCAAGATTATGTATAGGGGTCAGGTTTTGATTGCAGAAGAGTTAGACAAAGGATAACTAACACATAATAAAACACAACTCCAGGTAGTATGTTTTTGATGAGGATATGACAATGCAAAATGGTTAAAATCCTCTAAAAAGTCTATGTTGAATGATAAAGACCCTCTTGTTAATAATTACTTGGGGTAAGAAAAAAATGGGCAAAACTAAAATATAAGTAAAGTACATAAACCGATTCATCGATTAATCGTAAAAATAATCGACACCGATTAATCGATTATCAAAATAATCGTTAGTTGCCAGCCCTACATCTGGCTGATCCTAGCCTGGTCAGAAGAGCTGGCAGCTTGACATCAAGATGTGATTCCTGCCACACGGGGGTGTGCTTGGGGCTGAGACTGAACCTCAAGAAAAGTGTGTGCTATCTCAGAGACAGAGAAAACTCCTTTTCTAGGGGGTAATATGAGATTCGACCACAATGCAGACACAGCTGTTTCTGCATGTGTGGGATTCAATCTGTGTTGGTATGGACACCATGAAAGTAGTCGTGACATTTGTCAAGTATGGTAACCCACACTCGAAAATTGATGTCTGCATTTAACCCATCCAAGTGCACACACACAGCAGTGAGAAAGTGAACACACCGTGAACACACACCCGGAGCAGTGGGCAGCTATATCCAGCGCCCGGGGAGCAACTGGGGGTTCAGTGCCTTGCTCAAGGGCACTTCAGCCATGGGTATAGAGGGGTGGAAGATAGCGCTGTCATTCACTCCCTCACACCTACAACTCCCTGCCAGCACCGAGACTCGAACCTGCGACCTTCTGGTTACAAGTCCAAATCTCTAACTGTTGGGACAGATGTGCCCACAGCTGCTGACAGCTGGTGTAGTAGACCATCAGGCTAGGCCAAGATTATCACATTTAATCAAATTCAGAGGGACTGCTAGGTTAATGGCTGCAGCAGCCAACATGGTTCCATTGGGTCTACTACACATGAGGACCGTTTCAGTTCTGGGTCAAGAGCTGGGGATTTAAACCCTATGAAACAACCTGACAAGGGTCATGAGGGTTTCATGCAAGGGCTTAATACCATTCTTCTATGGAAAAGACCCCGGTTTCTGAGCCAGGGTCTCACTCTTGGGCTGTGCTGCTCACAACGGATGCCTCTCTGTGCTGGCCAGCCCACGGTTTTTGAGAGGGCCCACATATTTCATGACAAATAAAACTGAAATGAGGGCAGTTATTTCTAGCAGTGACATTCTTCCACATTTGAGGGGCTACTGTGCATTGGTGGCTGAACAGACAACACCATAGGTGGTCTCTTCCATCAATTCATCCAGGGCGGTTCTGCATTCTTATCCCCTCTCACACAGGGCAGGCACAGCAGATTCTGTTCTGGGCAGAAAGCTAATTGCTCTCCCTGAAGGTATTTACTAGAGTTGAGCCGGTTAATCGGCTGAACGAGGTATCCAGTACGATATTGATAAAGCACTTTTTGCCGAGTACAAGTATTATACGAGTAATACGAGTCAATATCTGTGCTCGGATTAAATAAAAAATTCTGCATTGGGTTGCTGACCGTGTCTGCGGTTCTGTGATAGGGCTAGGTCCACAGTGCCCCCCCCTACACAATACAGATTTATGGGTTGCTGTGTCACGCTCTGCTCACTCACACAACAGAACACTGAGAAGAGAACAGCTCTCTCTCTCTGTCTCTCAATCAGTCACTCAGGTCACGCGGGTCTTTTCAAGTTTACCGTTTAGGTGTTCTTCAGCTGCAATGTTTGTTTTATCCACTTGGTTTGTAGTAAGTACTTATATAACCAGCCAGAGTTTTGGGGGTAAACGTGTGGGTATGTTTAGACGTGGTGCTTGGTAGAATGAGACTCGGCGTTGCGTCTCTGCCTGTCGGAGATTTTTTTTCTTTTTTAAATGTACAGGCTGGCTCTAACCGTTGTTCTGAACTTCACGCACTGAAGTAAAACACCTATGTATTGACTATATTCATTAAAAAATAAATATAGGTAGGCGTTAGTGTGGTAAATAAAACTATATTACAAATTAATTAGCTACTCACACGCACACACACACACACACACACACACACACACACACACACAACTTC